>NW_028318530.1:1933500-2236500 GCF_062004578.1 Staurois parvus
ACCAACGTCTCAGGAGAAGTCGAGGGACGACTGTCATTCTCGCTGCAGCCTTCATGTGAAATATTCTGATTCTTATATAATGTGAAATAAAGATGTAACATGCCTGCATTTATTTAAATATGTATGGAACTCAGTTCTTGTAATGTTCTTTGTCTCACAGGGATTTTGCATATGTTGCCAGAGACAAGGATACAAGGATTTTAAAATGCCACGTGTTCCGATGTGACACACCAGCAAAAGCCATTGCAACCAGTCTTCACGAAATTTGTTCTAAGGTAAGATTCAGGGGGGGGGGGGCACTATTAAATGATGCAGCTTACTTACTTACTTGAGCGTATTTGTTGGAGGGGAAAACTGTAATATTGATATCTGCTAGTGCGACCATGGATAAATACAGATTTGATTCACGTATACAGGCACAGTTTTACTACCAGAAGAGTATTTTCTTACAATCCACCGACTCCTGTTATGCTGTATGAATGTGCACATAGGGACGGTAACTGTTTTTATAGAGTATGTGGTCTCTTCCATGCTCTAGTACCTCTTCCTATCACTCATCAGCTTAAAGATGTGACACTCTTACTGCAAAGTCTGGTTTCAATTCCCCGCTGGCACATGACAGCTTAGTATAAACACACATTTCAGGTAATAACGCTTGCTAACTAAAGTATGTTTTTATGTCTTTGCTGTAATTTTTTAGCTGATCCAAAATCTATCCCCAGCTACAGCTGTTGTACATAATTGCTTGAAACTTGACCCCATGTAACCATCCATCTTCACGTGATTGGAGGTTTGAAGTGAACACTGGTTCATGTCCGTTCACCCTTTCCTCCATTCACAGACGTAAACCAGCTCTTTTGTTACTGCTCTGTCCATATCCACACGTGGAAGGGCAATGCTAGGAAAGCTTCCAGACACACAAAAAGTGCATGATGTGCTTGCTGCTCTGAACTTCTACATTGTGTTGCCCTGTCTGCTGAGGATAGAGAGATCATCCTAAGCATTCCTAAAGATGATCAATATGGAAAATAATGAAATGACTCTATAAAATAAATCCATTAACAGTGGAAATGTTTGGTGTCTTACAGATTATGGCAGAAAGGAAAAATGCCAAAGCTACGGCTTGCAGTTCCTCGCAGGAAAGACCACATGCTAGCCTGGATGTACCACTGCAAGGTAGACAATGTTACTACACTACTGTGCTGCAGCACTTTATCATTGTCTTCTTATTTATAGTGCAGGATCTGTCTGAAGCAGATTGCTAAAGGATAACTAAACCCAAGAGCAAAAATGCATTATATCACAGCTTACAGACTTCAGATGTGCTGGCTGCATTGGTTTTCTTTTTTCCAAGCTATGAACATTGTCAGCAAATACAGAATATATGTGCATCTTGCCAGAAATGCTTTGTCCTTGTCACTTCATGCTGCACAGAGGAATATCTTCCTTCATAGCTATCCTCTGTAAACAGTATTTGTAGTACATATAAGGAGAACTGTCTAGGGTGACAACCATGGCTCCCTCAATAGGTACAGTGGAGTGACACAGCCACACGGGGACAGGAAGTGTGTTATTTGCAGGATTACCAGGTTTACCAGTTGTTTCCAGCAGGTGCTGAACTGCATGTAATAACAGTAGCTTTCATTTAGCTGAATAACACCTTTGCTGTGAAAACGACCTGAATACTTGGTAGATGAGATAACAGACTGCAGTCATACACTACTCCCCTTGCTCTTCTAGCAGAGACAAGACCATTCAGCTTAGTCAGTTACTTATATGATGCCTCAACTCATACAAGCAATGCTGGGCTTTCTTAGTATAAAACCCAGCATGCTTTGTATATGACGTATCATGGATGTACCTTGTATTAAATGTTTGATTATGTCACCAACTGTCAGTTCTGCCATAAGACTGTTAATGCTTACTAATGACAGTATTAGTAAGTCTATGAATGTATACAAAAGGGGGTGCCTATCTAGCCATCATTTTGTTTTCATTATTTGCAGTTTCTATGCCATACAGTGGATATAAAAAGTCTACACACCCCTGTTAAAAGGTCAGGTTTCTGTGATGTAAAAAAATTAGACAAAGATAAATCATTTCAGAACGTTTTCCACCTTTAACCTCCCTGGCGGTATTCCCGAGTGTAGCTCGGGGTAAAGTTTCAGTACCACAAGCGGTAACCCTGAGCTACACTCGGGCTTACCATGCGGCGCTGCTCCGGGATCCCTCGATCACTTACCTTGTCCTCCGCTCCTGCGATGTCCCTCCTGCAGTCTCCCTGGCAATGTAATCCGGCGAATGCCGGCATCTGTCATCTGGGTACCGTCCCCTGTGAGCATCGGGACGTACGGGGGACGGAACGGTGGGAAATTTGAAAATGACAAAAAGTGACATTCACTAAAATCACATAGTAAAACATTACTGTATCAAACCATTTCACATACATTTTGTCCTGAGTGCTTTGTCCTGTGCCCTGCCTGCATTTTTACCGTTCTTTCTGCCTGGAAACTGAGAAACATCCATGGCGTCCAAAAAGCGTCCCTTTAGGTCAAAAGCAGTTTTAGACCAGCTAGAGAACAGCGATAGTAAATCAGAACCACTTGCAGAATTGAGTGATAATGATTCGTGGGGAAATTCGTCATCAGACACTGAAAACGATTCTGCGACTTTGCTCAATGATGTGCGAACTTGGCGCTCTATTTCAAATTTCAGTGTTTTTGGTTTGATTACATTATTGAATTAAATTTATTATTATATTATTATTTTTTATGATTATTTATTCAATTATAATTTATGATTTCGTGTTTCAAGTTTCATCCTACCCGGGATGTTTACTAGACTTTTGTTCGGACAGATTTCAGTGAGTTATTCCTAAAAATTACAGCCTACAATTAAAAAAAAAACATATTTCAATGCAAAAAAATTTACCGCTTTGAGCACAGAAATATGGACATAATCATACCGCTAGGGAGGTTAATGTGACCTATAAACTGTACAACTCAATTGAAAAACAAACTGAAATCTTTTCTTTGGGGGGAGTAAACATAAAAACCTAAAATAATGTGGTTGCATAAGTGTGCACACCCTCTTATAACTGGGTATGTAGCTGTGTTTAGAATTAAGCAATCACATTCAAAATCATGTTACATAGGAGTCAGTACACACCTGCCATCATTTAAAGTGCCTCTGATTAACCCCAAATAAAGTTCAGCTGTTCTAGGTCTTTCCTGACATTTTAATAGTCCATTCCTACAGCAAAATCCATGGTCCGCAGAGAGCTTCCAAAACATCAGAGGGATCTCATTGTTAAAAGGTATCAGTTAGGAAAAGGGAATTTCCAAGGCATTAGATATACCATGGAACACAGTGAAGACAGTCATCCAGTGGAGAAAATATGGAGCAACAGTGACATTACCAAGAACTGGACGTCCCTCCAAAATTGATGAAAAGACGAGAAGAAAATTGGTCTGGGAGGCTTCCAAGAGGCCTACAGCAACATTAAAGGAGCTGCAGGAATATCTGGCAAGTACTGGCTGTGTGGTACATGTGACAACAATCTCCTGTATTCTTCATATGTCTGGGCTATGGGGTAGAGTGGCAAGACGGAAGCCTTTTCATACATAGAAAAACATCCAAGCCCGGCTAAATTTAGCAAAAACACATCTAAAGTCTCCCAAAAGCATGTGGGAAAATGTGTTTATGGTCTGATGAAACCAAGGTTGCACTTTTTGGCCATAATTCCAAAAGATATGTTTGGCTCAAAAACAACACTGCACATCACCAAAAGAACACCATACCCACATTGAAGCATGGTGGTGGCAGCATAATACTTTGGGGCTGTTTTTCTTCAGCTGGAAATGGGGCCTTAGTCAAGGTAGAGGGAATTATGAACAGTTCCAAATACCAGTCAATATTGGCACAAAACCCTCAGGCTTCTGCTTGAAAGCTGAACATCGTTCAGCATGACAACAACCCAAAGCATACATCCAAATCAAAGGAATGGCTTCATCAGAAGAAGATGAAAGTTTTTGAATGGCCCAGCCAGAGCCCAGTCCTGAATTTGATCAAAAATCTGTGGGGTGATCTGAAGAAAGCTGTGCACAGGAGATGTCCTCCCAATCTGACAGATTTGCAGTGTTTTTGCAAGGAAGAGTGGGAAAATATTGCCAAGTCAAGATGTGCCATGCTGATAGACTCATACCCAAAAAGATGTGAGTGCTGGAATAAAATCAAGGTGCTTCAACAAAATATTAGTTTAAGGGTGTGCATACTTATGCAACCATATTACTTTAGTTTTTTATTTTTACTTCCCTCCACCTAAAATATTTCAGTTTGTTGTTTAACTGAGCTGTACAGTTTATAGGTTACATTAAAGGTGAAAAAAGTTCTGAAATGATTTATCTTTGTCTCATTTTTTTACATCACAGAAATCTTAAATTTAAACAGGGGTGTGTAGACGTTTTATATCCAATGTATATGGAAAACATATGTGTACTTTAAATGTATTTTATCTTTTATTTTACTCTTTAAAACCTAAGTTCTGTGAATTTCTAGTACTTTCATCCTATGTCTGGCAATGTCTGGTTGGTGGGTATGACATATCGTATAAAATTACAGTCATTGTCCATGTAGAAGAATAGTGTGAGTGTCACTAGTTTTTAAAGCCAGCCACTCTTGGAAATTGAGAGGGAGAACTATGGGTCAATTTGACCAAAAACATAGGTTGCCAAATTATACAGTGTAGAGCAACTTGACCTCCTATGATGATAAGATCATCTGTTATCCATTTTCATATTGCTAGGACCTGTTTGTACAGACATAACATAATGGATGGATAAATTATTCTGGCTGGTTTTACCAGTTTGCCAGATAATATTGATTTGGTTCAGAAGTAGAAAGCGCTGAGGTTATGATGGGACATCACACTATAAAATATTGTAGGTACAGCAGATGGTGAAGGCAGCTTAGAATCTTGTGACCCTGGTGACAACCAGAGATCCCCACACTTTGGAGGGATCTCCTTTCACTTCTTGTTTTGGCTATGGGACAGGAAGTGAAATGAAATCTCCCCAATGGGACACAAATGCCAAAAACAAAACTGCCAGGGTTTGTAACCCTCCCTCATCTTGTTCAAAATGATAAAAAAAAGTTTTGCCTTTAGTTCTACTTTGATAGAGAGCTGGGGCTTTTATGCTATTGATTTGGCTTTGAATATCTATTGTGTGGATTTTTATTCAGAAATATGAAATGTTTCATGATTAGAAGCTGGAAATTAGATTTTCCTGTCTACAGAATGCCATATTATGTTTCTAGGCCCTCTAACATGTATCTGTCTAATTAGTAATAATAATGTCACTTTTATAACTCTGTTATTCTTTATTTGCAGTAGAATTCCCAACACCAAAGACAGAACTTGTACAGAAGTTTCATCTGCTGTATATTGGAATGCTGCCATGCACTAAACCAACAGGTATTATATGCATAATCTAACAGAACCGTGTAGAACCTCACAAAATGATCAGATCTAAAAGTTCACGCCACCTCCATACACCCCCCCCCCCCCAACATACTAACCTTACCAGCAATTCTTTGCCACTCCCTTTTCCTCCTCCTCTGCCTGTACTAACATGACTGTTGTCTTGGTAGCACTGGCTTCTCTTCCCCAGTCATAGGACAGATTAGTGTTTTAGACCCGATCATTGTCACAGGCAAGGGCGGACTGACCATTTGGAAACTCGGGCACTGCCCGAGGGCCTGGGGTCAGTAGGGGGCCCCATGAGATGCCCCTGGTACCTTTTTTTCATAGGCCTTTTTTAGTTTGGGCAAGGACACAGGGGCCCCATGATCCCCTATTGCCCGGGGGCCCCATGAGTTGTCAGTCCGCCCCTGGTCACAGGGGAAGCAATCACATGCTTCTCCATACCTGGAAGTGCCCGGTATTGTGGACAGCCATGGAGGAAGGAAAAGCAGTGGGGGAACATTAGTAATGTGAGTAAAATGTGGTCAGGGTGCCCTTTGCAGAGCCACAGTGACTTTGCCCTGCATGGTGACAGCAGGCTCCATTCACAAAATGGTATCTACCACTCTAAGAAATACAGCCCAGCATTTTTCAAAACATTTTTTGCATTCGCTTACAAATGCTTCTAAAATACTGCATGCAGCATTTTTCCGAAATATGCAGTATTTATTTCATGAGACCATGCAGTATTTTATCTCATGCGATATCCAGTCGGATGGATACAGTGGAAAAGACTTACAATCCCTATCAGTTTTTATTGCTAATAAAGAGTTTAAACCGTAGAAATATGCCAACTCACTAAGTCAGTGCGGTCCCTGCAGCAGATGTACTAATACAAAAGAACAAAGGTGATTAAATACCAGTCAAAGGGAAGCTGCTTTCACAGGCCACATGTGGTGTATCAAAAACAACTAAGTAAAATGAAGTAAATACACAATATCTTTATAAATGTCAAATAATGAATGAAAATAGTATAATAAATCACACGCATATAATCACACGCATATAATCACACGCATATAATCACACGCATATAATCACACGCATATAATCACAAGCATATAATCACACGCATATAATCACACGCACATAATCACACGCACATAATCACACGCATATAATCACACGCACATAATCACACGCATATAATCACACGCATATAATCACACACATATAATCACACGCACATAATCACACGCATATAATCACACGCATATAATCACAAGCATATAATCACACGCATATAATCACACGCATATAATCACACGCATATAATCACACGCACATAATCACACGCATAATTACACGCACGTAATCACGCGCACGTAATCACTCGCACGTAATCACGTGCATGTAATCACACACACAAATAATCACACGCACATAATCACACGCACATAATCACACGCACATAATCACACGCATATAATCACACACACGTAATCACACGCATGTAATCACGCGCACGTAATCACGCGCACGTAATCACACACACATAATCACACGCACACATAATCACACGCACACATAATCACACGCATATAATCACACGCATGTAATCACACGCACGTAATCACGCGCACGTAATCACGCGCACGTAATCACACGCACGTAATCGCACGCACGTACACACACGTAATCACACATAATCACACGCATATAATCACATGCACATAATCACACGCACATAATCACACGCATATAATCACACGCACATAATCACACGCACATAATCACACGCACATAATCACACGCACATAATCACATGGATATAATCACACGCACATAATCACACGCATATAATCACACACACATAATCACACACACATAATCACACACACATAATCACACATATAATCACACGCATATAATCACACGCATATAATCACACACATATAATCACACATATAATCACACGCCTTCTTTCACCAATAAAAATGTTGTCTGAGAACACCTATTAGGTTTTTTACTGCTGTCTGTCCCCATTAGGGAGATTCTCCTTCTCTATTTGTCCTGTTTACCATTATCATTGAAAGTAAAATGAAAAGAAAATCCCAAAGTTTGGGTTGTCCCTAGAAAAGTAGGAGGGGAAATCATCCAATGGAAACACAGATGGCAAAAAAACTGACAGAGGTTATAACCCTTCAATACTCTATCCAAAATGAAAAAGAAAGTTTTGCCTTTAGTTACACTTTCAAGCAGTCTTCCTCAACCATTTCATTACAGAGGAACCCTTGAAATAGTTTTCCATTCTCAGGAAACCCCTGCTACAAATGACTGTATCTACAATTCATGATACATTGGTGTGATGGTCAGTGGGAAGAATGGTTCTTACACTTGTGGTCACTGGGAAGAATTCCTCCCTTATAGATAGCTAAAAAGATCAATGGTGTCAGTTGGAACTTGTCAGTTCTAAAAATAATTGTGAAAAATTAAAGTATCCCCACTACATATGACATATGTTTTAACAAGGGATTAGACCATTGTGATATGCATGTACATTGTATCATGTTTGGAGTAGTGATGGGCCAAACACCCCCCTGCTTGGTTTGCGGTTGAACATTTGAACCTACCGAAAGTTCGACTGCGTACTTCCAACAGGGCCAATTTAAGTCATGTGGTATTTTAGTAGTGAAGACATTCTTCAATGTTTCAGGCAATGCCCGGCAATTAAAAAAAAAAGCAAAAACATGTGGGGTCCCCCCCCCCCATCCATACCAAGTCTTTTGGGTCTGGTATGGATTTGGAGGGGAACCTTCCACGCCACAATTTTTAAAAAAAATGGTGTGGGGGTCCCCCCCAAATCCATACCAGACCCTTATCTAAGAATGCAGCCCGGCAGGTCAGGAAAGGGGGGGGGTGAGCAACCCCCCCCCCTCCTGAAGCATACCAGGCCACATGCCCTCAAAATGGGTGGATGGTTTGGGGTAGGGGGGCTCCCCCCAAAAGCACCTTGTCCCCAGGACAAGGGCCTCTTCCCCACAACCATGGCCGGTGGTGGTGGGGGGCTTATTGGAATCTGAAAGATCCCTTTAACAAGGGGGCCCCCAAGTCCCGCCCCCCCCCCCATGATTACTACCCATTCACAATAAAAGACAGTCTTTGACAAGTCCTTTATTAAAAACAAAAATAAAAAAATCCCCTGAAGTAGATCTAATGTCAATCACGATGCCCGCTGCCATTGGTCACCCCCAGCCCCTTGTGATGTCATCATGCACTGTGATTGGCCATAGCATTGCACCTGACCTGTGTTCTAATCCACCTCCACTCTATCCAAGACCCCAGTAACAATGTAAAATGAAATCAGATACGGGTACAGAAGAATCTCTTCTGGCTAATAAAGGAATAGTAGGTACCTTGTGATCTAAACATCTTTTATTCACTGTTAAAGAATCATTGTTGTTGCTTGGTTTTAGATGCAAATGTGCGCTCTTTGCTTTTCTTCTTTTAAGGTATGGATATTATTAATGAAGTCATTGAAGGGCTTATCGAACAATCAGACAAAGAAAATTGGGTTCCAGTTATTATGAATGTAGCTGATGCTACTGTAACAGTTATTAAAGAAAAGGTGAGTAACCAAGGGATTTACTCTACATATATGCATAGATACAGGTGTCTCAGAGTCCGTACAAATAGACTGAAAAATTGTTTTTTTTCCCTGTGGCTGTTAAAGCATTGAACAGCTAATCAGTAGACAATATTGCATTACTGTATATTTTATTCATCATTGCATTACTGAATATTTCATCCATTAATGCACTACTCATTGCACTGATTATGGTACGACTGTACATTCCATACCCTGATTTTCGTTATATTATGGGCCATTTATGCACTTCTGGCTGGATGCTAACTGCATTTCATTGGCTCTGTACATGTACTTTGCACAATGACAATAAAGTTGAATCTAATCTAATTAGTAGCTCTGTACCTTATTAGCTGTTATCATTGACTGAAAGAGCAGAGATCTAGAATGTAGTGAAATGTGCAGTAACCCACAGAAACAAGTCAGTTTTCACTAAAAGATGCGTTCTGATTAGTTGTTGGGTACTGCTGCTGTATATAGTACAATCCACAATATTTTTCATTGTTGGTGCATATGGACAAAATGGAAACTGTTTGTGTTTTTCCCAGTTGTCAGGAAAGTGAGGAAGGCTTAAGCAGGGACCAGTCGAATTTCAATCCATCTATAGCTGTTCCCGTTCCTGAGAAGTTGATCTAATGATTGCCTTCCCGCGAATGGGCTTGTTGGAAAATTTTTGTGCAGCCAATCTGCAGCAGCGCTGATCAGTGTATTCTGACAACAGAAGAGTCCCCACTGTCAGAGTACAATAACAGCAGGGAGGATTCCTCCATCTACCTTGTGGATGGGGGAATCTGTTCAATGTTTTTTTTATCAGCTTGGTGGCTGATTAAAAAACTAACCCGTGTATACCGAGCTTTAGAGCTTGTGTAAATTTATTATTGCCTGTATAACCATTGGGAAACTTCCCCATATTTATGCTGTGGAGACTTCATTCCAACAGGTCACTGACCTCCACTTCACACATTAATGGCATCTGACTCATGTGTGACCATGGGTGGCACTATTTTCAATGAATGTAAGACATGTCACCAGCACACTTTTCTCTTGATGGCTAAAGTTCCTTTTTTGCATATAATTTAAGTCACAAATCATATCCAATACACTGATTTGTGATTTCCATTATGCACAGACATCTGTAAAGGATTTTTTGTGTAGAAAGAAAGATGATACCGACAACAAAATGTTCTGCAACCCAGTGCCGCAAGGTTTGAGTACTAACCACATACCAGGGCCACCCTAAATCACCAACACAAAGCACTTGTTTGGCTTATGTTTTGTCACATAATGCCTAAAATATATGCTAAGATAGAGTAGCAATGGACAATGATGTTCATAGGATTGGTAAAGAATTAGAGATCGAACTTTGGTGAAGCAGATATTCACTAACCCGCCTTCTCTCTCTTTTTTTCTCCATCTTTTTTATATTGCGTGAATGTTTGCTCCTGCATTAACATTTTTCTATTTACATTGAGTTAATGTGGCTATATATGGCCCAGAAGCATCAACTGGAAGGTCTCATCAGGCCAGTAATCAATGTTTCCAAACCGTAGACATGTTTATTATCCTCTCCTACTTCGTTAAGGTGTACGTTTATAAGCAGAGATAAGTTATCTCATTTCAGTTCTCTGCACTTCTCAGGGAAAAATCTTCTCCTCTGTTCCCTGTTTATGAAGCGGAGAATCTTTGTTCTCAGAAGGAGAAGAGAGGAGAAGTTTTTCCTCTGAGAACAGTTGAGATCTGTAGAAGGGGAAGGGCTGCATGTGATCTCCTGAGATAATTGTGTGATTACAGATCGCCTGAGTATGAACAGTGAAACCAAAGTTAAAAAGATGATGTAATTACATGAAAATAATAAGCACTGACCACTGGTACTTTTTATGCACATTTAGGCATATTCTTTAAATGTATTTTGGCTCATTTTTATTGCGCATTTTAGCATTATTTACGTTCATTTTGTCGCTTTTTAACGTGGATTTTGATGTGGGTTTTTTTAATGCGCATTTTCTAAACACACATTTAGGCGCTTTCATGCTCATTTTGGTACAGGTTATTTTAACATGCATTTCCATGCATTGTTTTTGTGGTTTGTAACACGCATTTTGGCAGTTTTCTTAGCATGTATTTTGGCACTTTTTTAAAGTGCATTTTGATTTGGTTTTCATGCATATTTTGGCAAACTGCACATCTGCTATTCACTTTTGGGTGCCATTAACAAATAATGACACCACAAACATGACATGCATTTTTTATGCATTTCCAGAACACACACAAAAACGCAGGTAAAAAATTAACCAAAATACATGTTAAGCACCAAAATGCACATAAAAATTTCAATTCACATTTTTAAAAAAAATGTGTGTTGAAAAAATTAGCAAAATGTTTGTTAAAAACTGCACCAAAATGTGCATTAAAAAGGCCCAAAAAAGCCAAACTGAACCTTTTGGGGCATGGAGTGTTGTGTGTTTTTTCAAGTGGACAATCCAAATGCACATGTTCCTGCGTTAAAAATGGCTGTGTGTATATGTGGGTGCTGCAGCGACCGTCGGCTGGAACTGAACAGAATCAGCAAGGGAGAATGTCACCAGCACACCGAGGATCACCAATATGGGTCCAAAAGTTTTAATGAACCATCACATAGTTACACCACGGCAACGTTTTTTGAGTCTCACAGAACCCCTTCATCAGGTATATGTCCTGCGAGACTCCGAAACATTGCCTTGCTGTAATTATGTGATCATTCATTAAAACCTTTGGACCCATTTTGGTGATCCTCGGTGTGCTGGTAACATTCTCCCTTGTGTGTTTTTTCAATGCACATTTTGGTGTACTGATTGCGTATTTGTCAAATGACAAAATGTGCGGCAAAATGCATGTCTGCTAACTGCATTTGGGGTGCCATTAACAATGAATGATACCCAAAAGGGCACTGCATATTTTAACACAATTTTAGAACAAGTTGGAAATGCGGCAAGAATTGTAATTCTGCCAACAATTCTGCATTGCTCAGGTGTTCATGTGTTCTGACTGACAGTAGACTATAACTATACTGTATGTGTGTGTATATATATATATACTGTACACTATATATAAAACACAAATATACATACATAAACATATATAGTTATAATTTATATCAATGTTTAACCCTGCTGGTGCTGACAGTAGGAAGAAAAAAGCCTTCCTCACATCACAGCAGCTTCTCACCAAGATCCTCCAGCTCTGGGCTGAAGAATCTGGGACGGAGATAATTTACAGAGATCTTCAGATCTCTCCGGCCATCTTTGGAAAAGTGAATGACAGAAGGGTGTGTCCTGTGAAGAAAATGTTCTCCACTCCTCACCTCAGCTCTATAAACTGACACACCTGAGAGATCAGCTGTGATCATCAGGATCTCGGCTTTTCTCTCTTTCACAAACAGACACCTTAGTTTTTAGCAACATTCCTACTCAGCTAATTTGAATTAATGCACTTAATAAATACACTAGTCCACCCTCATTATCCCTCTAACCTATATTAACCTAGACACCTCCCATCTAGCTCTGCTTGCTTACTTACTTGGCTTTGGAGGTGCAACCTTCTTTTACATCTTCTAGGCAGAAATCTGCTAAACAAGGGTTGAATTTCATGGTGAGCCCTCATCACCTCAAATTATTATACAGGATTTATATAGCGCCAACAGTTTGCTCAGCGCTTTACAATATAACAGGAGACAATACAGCAACAATACAGTTCAATACAAAAGGGTTAGGAGGGCCTGATCCTGGGAGCTTACAATCTAGGAGAATGGAGAATCTTAGAGTACAGCCCCAGCAGGAACCATCAATACATAAAACCTGCTTAAAGCGGAGTTCCACCTGAAAAAAAATAAAATAAAAAAATAAAAGTCAGCAGCTAAAAAAAACTGTAGCTGCTGACTTTTAAAATACAGCCACTTACCTGTCCCTTGGTCCAGAGGTTTCAATGGCCACTTTCTCTCCCTGGCGCCGGCATCTTTAGTGTGGACACCCAGCTGTGACAGCTTGCCTATTGCTCTTGCGCGAGAAGCGCTGCAATTTATGAATGGCTCCGTAGTCTTCTGGGACCTGGCACGTGTCCCAGAAGTCTACGGGGGGGGGGACAACAACCTCCGCTTCCGATCGCTTAGGCGATCGCAGCGGAAGTGGGAGCGGGTACCTGTCAATTCGGGTTCCCACTTCCCCAAGGTGCCAATCCTTAATGGGGAGCGGGGGACAAAGGCTTAAAGTGGAACTTCCCCTTTTGGGTGGAGTTACGCTTTAAGGCTACATTCACTTGGATGTTTCTATCTGACAGCAGCTAAAAGACAGCACTTGAAAAAGTTGAAATATGTCCTGCAAAAAGTTGCAGTTTGCAAGTGAGTTCAGCTGTGTTTAGCTGCAGAGAGCTGCATCAGTGTTTTAAGGAGTATTTTTCCCAATACTTCATTCTTGGGGGATGTTATACCCCAGGCTTCTCCTTTTCCATTTTGTTGGTAGTTTTCTGAGCAAGGAGACAGAGCTGTGTGATTGAAATGGAGTGCAAAGCAAAGCTGCATTGTACCATAGCCTGATCTAGGGGGGTGCTGGGGTGTGCTATGCCCCCTCAGATTTTAGTTGTGCCCCCCCCCCCAAAGCCAACCCTAACCTGCCAGGATACTGCCCTAACCTGCTGCTATACTACCCTAACCTGCCACTATACTGCCCTAATCTGACACTATACCACCCTAATCAGATACTTTATTGTCCTAATTTGACACTATACTGCCTTGACCTGACACAGTGTGCAGTACAGGAATGGTAGAAGGAGCCATGCCTCTGTCTTCTGACCTGCCAGCAGTGACCCCTGTCCTCTGCCCTGCTGACCTCCCATCCCCTGTCCCCCAAAATTTTTTACTGCACCCCCAAATCAGACAGGCTAAATCTGTCCCTGCATTGTAGTGTGGTACCATGCGATTTGGTGCCCGAAAACAGACTGTATTGTGATCTGTGTTTGGTGTGCCATTAACAATTAGTTGGCAGCCACATGCAGATTGCAAGGGCAGTGCGGCCACCTGCAGTCTGGGAAATGCGCCTTTCTCACATAGTGTTCTGGGGTGAACCAGCCCTGAGGCAGATAGAGAAGCAAATGAACACAACCCCTAACATCCCAGAATCTGACTAGGGATATTTTGTCCTGATGTATGAGGAAATCAGAACCTATTATGATCAATTTTACCAGAATGTCAGTGTCAACCTGTGACAGCTTACTATTGTCAGACCACATCTGCAAAGAATGAATACCAACATGATAATGAATGAGAATCAATGTGATATAAAATACCAACATTTCAGGAAGAAAAAGAGAAATGTGTAATTTTCTGCTGCTAAATGCACTGCAGCTATCTGCAGATAAATACAATGTGCGTTTAGCTGGAGATAGCTGCAGTTAGTTGACCCTGGACACAGCACTTTGCTTCTTTTCCTAAACGAACCTACACTGTCTGCAACTAAACATTGCTAATTGTTATGTCTGAATAACACTTACTTTGCATTGTGTAAGTCCAGCTGCTTTTACCCTAGATTCACACCTAAGCGTTTTCCGCAGCGTTTTGCAGAAACGCAGTACAGTCCATTAAACAAGATTTCCTATGGGACACTTTTTCACATCTCCACGTTTTCACCCGGTGCGTTTTTTGGAAAGGGTCAGAGACTTTTTTTGAATGCATAAAGTTGCGTTTTTGGTTCTATAGACTTCAATGGAAATGCTGCAGAAAAGCACGTTGTGTGTTTTTGCCCTGTTTTTGATGTTTTGTGTTTTAAATCTGCCTGGCAACAAGTAAAAAAACCCCGTAAAACTCGGCAAAAACGCAGGTGCAAAAGCGCAATGCAGAAATGGCTCAAACGCAAACTGCATAGGTGTGAACCTAGCCTTAGAAAAGTCTTGTAAAGAACTTTGAAATGTAGACGTCTGTGTGCATGCCTTAGAGCAGTGATGGCGAACCTATGGCACGTGTGCCAGAGCTGGCACGCAGAGCCATCTCAGTGGGCACGCCAGGAGGAAGAGAGGAAGAGGAAGAGAACGCGCTCTCCTGCGCACCTCCGGGGGCGCGCACCGGGCAATCTCTGTGATCGCTGTGTCCTGCGGACACAGCTGATCACGTGACATGGTAAAAGGCCAATCACAGCGGCCTTTTACCACGTGATCAGCCGTGTCCAATGACACGCTGATCACCAGGAAATGCAAATGCCGGTTCTCGGCTGCACTTTCCTCACGCTGTCAGATCGTGAGGAAAGTACTGCCGAAAACCGGCAGTTGTCAGAACAGGGATCGGCACCGATCATCAGGGTCACTGATCATCAGTGCCTTGATGATCGGTGCCCACCTGTGCCACACACAAGTTCCGCCCACTTGTGCCCAGCAATGCGCCCACCTGTGCCCAGCAATGCGCCCACCTATGCCCAGCAGTGCGCCCACCTGTGCCCAGCAGTGCGCCCACCTGTGCCCAGCAGTGCGCCCACCTATGCCCAGCAGTGCGCCCACCTGTGCCCAGCAATGCACCCACCTGTGCCCAACAGTGCGCCCACCTGTGCCCAGCAATGCACCCACCAGTGCCCACCTGTGCCACCCACCAGTGCCCATCAGTGCAGCCCAGCAGTGCTGCCAGTCAGTGCCACCAGTCAGTGCCCAGCGGTTGTGCCAGTCAGTGCCCAGCAGTGATGTCAGTCAGTGCCACCTATCAGTGCTGTCTATCAGTACCCATTATCAGTGTCGCCTATCAGTGCCACCTATCTGTGACACCTCATTAGTGCTGCCCATCAGTGCCACCCATCAATGATGCCCAGCAGTGCCGCCGGTCAGTGCCTCCAGTTGGTGCTGTCAGTGCCGCTTATCAGTGCCCATCATTTACTGCATATCAGTGCATCATCAGAGCCTCCTCATCAATGCTCACCAGTGCCGCCTCATTAATGCTACCTATCTGTGCCGCCTCATCAATGCCCATCAGTGCTGCCTATCAGTGCAGCCTCACCAACGCACATCAAAGAAGAAATATTACCTGTTCGCAAAATTTTAGAATAGAAGCAAAGGAAACCTTTTATGTTTTTCATTTTTTGCTCTTTTTTCATTTATAGTGCAAAAAATAAAACACCCAGTGGTGATTAAATACCACCAAAAAAAGCTCTATTTGTGTGAACAAATGATAAAAATTGCATATGGTTACAGTGTTGCATGACTGCACAATTGTCTTTGTTAAGTGCAACAGCACTGAAAGCTGAAAATTGTCCTGGGCAGGAAGGGGGTAGAAGTGCCCGGTAGGCAAGTGATTAATTCCAGTGTTGGCACTTTGAAATAAAAAAGTTGGTTTTGTGTTGCAGTTTGGGCACTCGGGCTCAAAAAGGTTCGCCATCACTGCCTTAGAGCAACATGACACTGTTGTCGGATCCAAAATCAGGAAGCAACGTGTCTATAGGTATCCTTAGAAGTGTCATTTCAAAGATGCACAATAAACAAGAGAAAAAAAAGAAAAAATACCAGAATTAGTATCAACCTGCTAATATAATAATTGAAGATGTGTACCACTGAAACGCTGGGCTCTTCTTTCACTAGGGTCTGACTTTGGTCCCTCTCACTATTTATTTTGGATACTAATTTCTTATATGTATTCACAACATCAGTTGTTATATGACTGAATGGTGCTTAACTTACCCATGTACTGTACATACATGAACCTAAAGCATAGCTAAAGGAATACAAGTGCAGCAATGCCCCTCTACCTTTGAATGGGGGTCGGGTATAAATTAAATTAACACCATTTTATGAACTGGCTAGAAAGCGTGATTAACACGATTTTCTCAGCTGTGTATAGACATGTGCAGTACAATCAGTTTTCTAATTATCTGGAAATCAATATATACAGCTTAAACTTTACATGTGCAATTACTATAACACCTAATTCAATTATTTGCACCTCTGCCTTCTGTGTGGAGAACAAGAAACATGTAGAGGAATCTGTATCCCTTCAATGCAGCTCTTCTCAAGCTGCTCTTATTTTTCAGGATTCTAGGTTGAAACTGTTACAGCTCTTGATACGGAGGATTAAAAATGTATTTACAGTATATTGCTTCAAGGGGGGGGGGTTAAAATTGTTAAATAGGTAAGTTTCTTCTGGTATTTTTTGTTCATTTTTGCTATGTTTTTTGTTGCTTAACCACTTCAACTCTGAAAGATTTTTCCCCCTGACCAGACCATTTTTTGCTATTTAGGACTGCTCTATTGTAACTGGTAATTGCACAGTCATGCAACGCTGTACCCAGACGTAATTTGTATCATTTTTGCATACAGATAGAGCTTTTGGTAGTATTTGATCACCACTAGGTTTTTTTGCAATATGAACGAAAAAAGATGGAATTTTTTTTTAAAAGTTCAATATTTTTTACATTCTGCTATAAAGCATATCCAATAAAATTTTTAAATATCAAATTTCTTCATACATTTTGGACAAAATGTATCCTGCTACATGTCTTTTATTAAAAAAAAAATCCCAATAAGTGTATATTGATTAGTTTGCGAGTAAGTTATAAAGCATACAAAAGGATTATATACTGGACTTTTTATTTTTTTTTTATATACATTACTAATGGTGGTGATCAGAGACTTATAATGAGACTGTGGTAGTGCAGCAGGCAAACTGACATTAACTGACGCTGAGGGGAACTAACTGCCACTGATGTTACCAGTGGCATTAAACACTGACACTGTACCAATGGCACTGGCTGGGAAGGGGTTAACATCTAGGGTGATCAAGGAGTTAAATGTGTGCCTAACTATGTGTATTGTGTGTAACATGTGCTGCTTTTATTAACCACCTCCCGTCCGGCCGGTGGCAGTGCAGGGTCGGGTGGCCGTTTATATACAGCCTCCCCACACCCTGCTTGTGCGCGCTCCCTGGGAGCACGTAGCAACACGATCCGGTGCCCAC
The DNA here is from genome assembly GCF_062004578.1 of Staurois parvus. Classification (NCBI taxonomy): domain Eukaryota; kingdom Metazoa; phylum Chordata; class Amphibia; order Anura; family Ranidae; genus Staurois; species Staurois parvus. The sequence goes on from NW_028318530.1 coordinate 1,951,561, forward strand.
TGTGTCCTCCGGGCACAGTAGAACACTGATCGTCGGATGGGACCTCTGTACGAGATCCCGATCATGTAATCACTGATTGGCCAATCAGTGATAACATGCAGAGTAGTATGCAAGATGTCACTTGTCACATCATTGCTTACTACCTGTGAAATCTGTGAATGATCACAGAAGTCACATGGTTCAAGGCTATTCACAGCAGCCTTGTACCATGTGACAAGCTGTGACCAATCACAGCTCACTCAGTAGTTCTCAATGGCTGCAAGAATGCAGCTAGAGAGAAGGAGAAATTATTGCTTTTACATCCTTTAAAAGCAATCAGTGTAAAAAATCTTCATCACCCCCCACAAGTAGTACAGTGTCACCATGGTGACACTGTACTGCTAGGGTAACAGTATGTAAAAAAAAATAATAAATAAAAAATAATATAAAAAAATTAAAAAAAATGTAAAAATGTTTTTTAAAAATTATAATTTTTGGTTATAAACTAATTTGGGTTATTTTTGTTTTACTAAAAATATAACGGAATAAATTTTGGCCAAGATTTATGATGAAATATTATTTATTTGCAAAATTTTATAAGAAAAACACTTTTTTTCAACATTTTTGGACATTTTAATTTACATAGCAAAAAAAATAAAAATCCCAGTGGTGAATAAATACCACCAAAATAAAGCTTTATCTGTCTAAAAAAAAATGCTAAAAAATTCATATGGGTACAGTGTTGCATGACCGTGCAATTGTCATTCAAAGTGTGATAGCACTGAAAGCTGAAAATTGGCCTGGGCAGGAAGGGGGTAAAAGTGTCCGGATGGGAAGTAGTTAATACTTCTGTAAGTTTCTCATCCTTGCTTTGCAGGAATAAGAAACAGAGAGATCATTCTCTCTGTACAGCAGATCCCGGCTGTGAATCATTGGCCAGGCTTGCTGACAGTGTACAGTCACAGCAGGTGTCACTGGGGGGGCACGCATGCTCCTGCCCTAAACCCTTAAGAAGGCAGCAATGTATTTATATGTTGCTTTGTCTACAGTGCTCATCTGCAAATAAATTAGAAATATTAAAAAGTGTAATGAATAAATTAGCTCATACATCAGCAGGCTTTTAATGAAATGCCACCTGCCAACTTTGTGGCACGCAGGGACTCATGTCAGACTGTTAGAAGTCCAATGAATTTCATACTAGTTTAATTTTAGGAAGTTCAAAGGCCATTCTTCACCATGTTAATGGAAACTAACCGTGACCTCCGAAGCCTTAACCTTAAAGTGTATGGAAAGTCTTTTTTTTTTTTGCTTCTTATGTGAAAAGTTTTATCTAACGTCCAGTGAAGGGGGATTTCAAACAGAGCTAAAGCAAATTGTATATGATTACTATAATGCATGGCGGTTGATTTATTAACCACTTCCCGACTGGCCATTGTATATAAACAGCCGGACGGTGGAACTGCAGGGTCAGGTGGCCGTTTAAAAACGGCCTCCCCGTACCCTGCTTGTGCGCGCTCCCCAGGAGCGCGCAGCACCGCGATTCGGTGCCCGCTGTGTCCTCTGGACACAGTGAAACACCGATCGTCAGACGAGACCTCTATACGAAGTCCCGATCATGTGATCACTGATTGGCCAATCAGTGATCACATGCAAAGTCGTAAGCAAGATGTCACTTCTGACATCATTGCTTACTACGTGTAAAATCTGTGAATGATCACAGAGGTCACATGGTACAAAGCTATTCACAACAGCCTTGTACCATGTGACAAGCTGTGACCAATCACAGCTCACTCAGTAGTTCTCAATGGCTGCAAGGATGCAGACAGAGAGAAAGAGAAATGATTGCTTTTACATCCTATATGGGTATAAAAGCAATCAGTGTAAAAAAAAAAAAAAAATCTTCAACACCCCCCCAAAAGTAGTAAAGTGTCACCATAGTGACACTGTACTGCTAAGGTGACAGTATGTAAAAAAAATAAATAAATAAATAATAATGTAAAAAAAAATAAAAATGTAAAAAACAATGTTTAAAAATTATAATTTTTGGTTATAAACTAATTTGGCTTATTTTTGTTTACTAAAAAGATAACAGAATACATTTTGCCCAAGATTTATGATGAAAAATTATTTATTTGCTAAATTTTATAAGAAAAACACTTTTTTTCAAAATTTATGGACATTTTCATTTACATAGCAAAAAAAATAAAAATCCCAGTGGTAAATAAATACCACCAAAATAAAGTTTTATCTGTCTCAAAAAAATGGTAAAAAATTCATATGGGTACAGTGTTGCATGACTGCTCAATTGTCAAGTGTGATAGCGCTGAAAGCTGAAAATTGCTCTGGTCAGGAAGGGGGTAAAAGTGTCCGGACTGGAAGTGGTTAAAGGCAACTAGACTGTGCACTTTGCAAGTGCAGTTGCTCCAGAGCTTAATAAATGAGGGAAAGCTCTGCTGACTTCCAACCACGTGCAAACAAAAATGCTGATTTTCTTATTTCTCTTGCATGTGATTGGGTATTCTTAGCGAGGTGAAGTTTTACCTCATTTACTAAGCTCTGGAGCAAGTGTACTTGCAAAGTACACAGTCTATCTGCCTTTAGTACATCAACCCCATAGTGTATTACCATGACAATGAAATTAGCCCCTGTAATATTATAAACAATAATATATTTAAAACAAAAATGTCATAGGATCATAGTTTTGGCACCTGTTAGTATTGGTCAGAATTATCAGTGCTGAAATCTGTATACAATATCTACCTGTATACAGGCTTTGATTAGTCATTTTTCACCTAACAACCAACCTTATATCCATCCTCAGGTTTAGATATCAAAGCTGAACTTCAGGCAGGTAAAAAAGCATGCAGCTTAATCTTGATATCATCCTGCATACTCCCCTGCACCAGCCTTTCTCAGGCAGGGTTCTGTGGGGTTCCTTTGGATGTTGCTAGGGGATCCTTGACTAATCTCTAATGGAACCACCAAATGTAATACACATTTTTCCTACAACTGTCCATGAATATGAGGACCCTTCTCCTAACATAAATGCAAGGCACCCTTCTCTGCTAGCCACCAGTGTAACTGAGACCCTTCTTCAATACAGGGACCTCTTTTCCACTGACCATCAAAGTAAAGGAGGAACTTTTTTAATGGTCAGTAAAGTAAAGAACATCTTCAACTGTCCACCAAGGTGAGGGGTCCCCTGCCCCACTGACCATAAATGTAAGGAGCCTTTCTTTGCTAATCTGTTTGAACCCCTAAAAACCCGTACTGCAATGTGTCCCAGTGGCGTTGAATAGGTTGTGTTTGGCGGGTGGTATTGCCCACTGAACATGACAGGAGGGATAACTTGTGACGCAACTGAATGCAAAATATTGCAGGTGTTTCATGTGTATACCCCTGCCTTTGCAGCTTAAAGTGGAGTTCCACTCACCTGTCAAAAAATAAAAGTCAGCAGCTACAAAAACTGCTGACTTTTAAAAAAACAGTCACTTACTTGTCCCTCAGTCCCACGGTGTGCCCCCCCCACAGCCCGTTTCACTGGCCATCCTATATTCCAGGAGGCCGGCATCTTCAGTGTGGGCACCCGGCTGTGATAGCTTGTGGCTTCACAGCCGGGTACTCACTGCGCATGCGCGAGTAGCGCTGCACTTCATGAATGGTCCTGTAGTTTTCTGGGACCTGTCACGTGTCCCAAAAGACTACAGGTAGGGAGGGTGGGAGGACAACTTTCGTTTGCGATCGCCTAGGCGATCGGACCGGAAATGGGAGCGGGTACCTGTCAAATTCCCTCCCCCCCCCCCCCCGCCTTCCAAAGGTGTCAATCCTTAATCAGGAGCTGGGGAGCAGTCCTTAAAGCGGAACTTCCCCTTTTGGGTGGAGCTTCACTTTAAGGAGGAGCAGTTGGAGGCAGTAAAAACATGACTCAGCTGCATGTTGTTTTTTACCCGCCCCCAAACCATAAGCGTAAGCCTCAAAGTCATGAATGTGTAGAGGCAGCATTGGAGCCAATCAGAGCTCTTTTGCACACGTTCTGTTAGAAAGAGGGAGTAGCTAGATAACCTCATCAACCTACTTCTTCATTTTCCAATCACAGGCTGGGGACAGTGAGGTGTCCCAACTGACCTCCAGGCAGATATAAAAGAAACAAATTATTGCAGCACTGTATTTATTAATAATATTATTATTTTTTTAAATAAAATATAAATACAATATAAAGTGTAAGTTCCTGAATCAGTTGTGATGCAGTGCAAGGAGCATGCTGTATATTTAGCTGTCTGTTCAGCTACAATTCAAAAAGAGTAAAGTGAGGACACCAGCCTGGATGAGCTGTACACGTCTCTCCTAACCAGCTGGACAACATTTCAAACACATCTGCAGGTAAGACAACATGGTAGGGACGAAAAATCCGGTCGGCCGCACATCCAATAAAATCACCTTTATCTGGACATATTCAAAACAGACACTCCACAATATACAAAAGAGGGAACATAGCACTCCAGCTAACGCGTTTTACACCACCATCAGTGCTTAATCATAGCTTGATGATTGTGACGTGAAACGCGTGAGCTGGAGGGATTTTATTTTATGTGCCACCGACTGGATTTTTTTCCCTACCATAATGTTTGCTACAAATAGAGCCAGCACCTGCTAGTGTGCAGTGGAGGTGATACAGGTGGAGAGCAGCCTTGAGCGGTGATTACTCTTCATTCACATGCAGGTGAAACAACTTCCATATCTCATTTGTGTATTTACTTGTTTGCCTGGAGTTCAGCTTCAACTGTATTTAATACATCATTTCCAAGCTAATTGGGGTAGCAGAAGTTATATGCTTGTCTATAGCCAGTGGATTTCTGGAAAGACTGGAAGAAAACCTAGAGCATTCCTTCTATGACTGCTAGTTGGCTTCAAGGTCACATTTCCCTGGGAAGCTGTGCATGCACAATGACATTTCGATGTGTGCACAAAATAATAAATGGTGCTGCAATCACTGAAGCACAATAATCCGCTCATTTTTTTGCATTGTGAATGTACATCATTTAGAGAACAGATGTTTGATTTAATAGCTTTAGTTCGTAATTAAGTGCATCGTATGTCTGGAGTTAACTCTTTCTCAACCCACAGGAATGCAGGCTCTGGCGCAGACTGTGTGCAGCAAAATGGGCAGCTTTGTAATGGTGCGGAAAGAATTGTCTGTAATACTTCAACCACTACATTTTGAAAAGCATAACACTATTAGTATCGGGGCTCATCTGCACATGTGACTGCCCTTGCCATCCCTCTGAGAAGTGATCAACGGTGGAATACTTTTCAGAGGGGAATTGACAGGCGGTTGGAAGGCAATACAGTTTGTTGCCTCCTCACCACCATTTTTACTAGGAGTTATACATGAGTTCCATGCAAATAACTAAATACACTCTTAAAATACATACTGTACATTGGAGCTGTCCTATTTTTCAGAAGATTTGTAATTTTGCTTAGCCAGTCCTGGGGTTTACAGAGCCAGGCTGGTGTCCTCACTTTATTCTGCTGATATTGGGAAATATACTTTGGGCCCCTGCCTACCCTCATCCTGTTATTGAATAATGAAGGAACAACAGCAAGACCTGATGCCTTTCTTATCTCCGTGAAGTCTGCTATGCCAACGATGACAAGAAGCTGATATATAGACAAATACAGATACTTAAATTAGGCTGGCTACATACTATTAGATCTCTTTAGCTCTGCCTACAGGCTGAATGAAAGAATCCTACCAGATTTCACCATCCACACAAATGGCATGGATGGGCGAATTCCCCCTGCCGGGCAATTATATTCTGTCAACCGCTGGTGCTAGCAGATGTCAGAATGCCCGAACAGTGACTGTAGCTAATTGGTTGCAGGCACTGATTGGCCAACCATTTTCAACCCAGCTCCTTCAACAAAAGTTGACTGACGTTTGTTGATCAGCAGGGCCACCCACTGTTAAAACTTTGTCCATTTCCACTGAATGGGACAAAATTCTACCAGTGTATGACCAGCTATTTATACAGCAAATTATGCTACAGTTCTTACATAACTGCATTGATGATATCCCTTTTATATCCGCCTAAACTCAGTTTTATTACTTTATATTTTAGAAAATCTAAAATACTTTTTGTGAATAAAACATGTTTTTTTTATGTTGCCTCCATGTCTGTGGTGCTATATTTATGTTGAAAACTTTTGCTTGTGTCTCACCACTCCTTCTCAGCATTTCTTATAATTTATTTTGTGGTTTCAGTATTTTTAGAGGGGCTTTCCTGATGGGTGGAAAGCGAGTTGAAGCTACTTTCCTTATTATTTGTTTTGTGATTCACTACATTGATGTGCCGTCCTCGGAAACATTTGTGACTGTATGATTGGGCTTGATTTGCTATTATCAGTGACCCAGCACCCAGCAGCAAAGTTTAAAAGAGACCGCAAATCTGATAGGAGTATGTGAACAGTGATGTTTTTTCGGTTTAGTAATTTCCATTTTTAAAATCGATTCCTGTTCTTGGACACTGTGAAAGGGAGCCTGATGTATGGGGACACTGTGATGGGGGAACCTGATGTATGGGGACACTGTGATGGGAAACCTGATGCATGGGGACACTGTGATAGGGACACCTTATGTATGGGGACACTGTGATGGGGGAACCTGATGTATGGAGATGCTGTGATGGGGACATCTGATGTATGGGGCATTGTGATGGGGGAACCTGATGTATTGAGATGCTGTGATGGGGGAACCTGATGTATGGAGATGCTGTGATGGGGACATCTGATGTATGGGGGCATTGTGATGGGGGGAACCTGATGTATGGACACACTCTGATGAGGAACATGATGTATGGAGACACTGCGATAGGGACACCTGATGTATGGGGACACTGTGATGGGGGGAACCTGATGTATGGAGATACTGTGATGGGGACCTCTGATTTACAGGGACATTGTGATGGGGGAACCTGATGTATTGAGATGCTGTGATGGGGGAACCTGATGTATGGAGATGCTGTGATGGGGACATCTGATGTATGGGGGCATTGTGATGGGGGGAACCTGATGTATGGACACACTCTGATGAGGAACATGATGTATGGAGACACTGCGATAGGGACACCTGATGTATGGGGACACTGTGATGGGAGAACCTGATGCATAGGGACACTGTGATGGGGGAACCTGATGTATGGAGACATAGTGATGGGGACATCTGATGTATGGGAACACTGTGATGGGGGAACCTGATGTATGGGGACACTGTGATAGGACACCTGATATATGGGGACACTATGATAGGACTCCTGATATATGGGAACGCTGTGAAAGGATACCTGATGTATGGGGACATTGTTATGAGGACATCTGACATACAGTATAGGGGCACTGTGATAGGGACATCTGATGGGAACAGCTGATGCAGGCTAGTAGGGGTCCCAGTGCATTACTTTGCCAATGATGCTATTAAGATGGCACTGGTGGGTGAAATTAACAAGCACAATGCTCGTACCACTCTTCTGAATATTAAATGAAAAAAAAATAATAAAAGAAAAACATAAAAGTGGAGTAGATGCTGCTCATCAGTAACAAAAGGAGTGCAAGCCACTTTGTTAATTAAGAGTGATTAGTTCTCGGTTCTGTGGTAGTGACAGATATTGCACACAGCACAGAGAATGGAGAGCCAGGGCTGCTTCCTCCGATCCCTCTGTTCATCTACACACTCAGCTCAGAGAAGGAGGGTTGTTAACACTGCAGATTCTGCTTGTGTGGTGTAAATACTGCACAGGTAGAGAGAGGGATGTCAGTTGTCTACTGACAGCTTATATCCCGTATGACAAGGTCACACCTGGCAGGAATCTATGGCAGTTTTCTACATGGAAAACTGCTGTATTCCCTCTGTTAATTAGGTGAAGACTTGATCTGGTTTTGTTTCTCTGTAAAATAGAAACTGGTGCAGGTGGCGCAGATAGACCTAAGAAAAGGACTATCTGCTTAGCTAATGTGGCGCACACCACTTCTGACAGTTCCCTGAGCCAGGCAGTGTTTGTTTTTTGAAAGGTGTTTATTTAAGAATTTCAGAAAAGAAACCACTTACAACAGTAAGAGGAAAAGAAAAAAACAAGGTTCAGTAGTACTTTACCACAATAGTGCCAGAAGAAGAGCATAAAAGAGGACTACGCAGAGCCCATGTACGGCAATCTAGGCAGACATAATGGAAGTACAATCTATCTCTCAATGTAAATGCACCATGCAGTCGACACACACATACAAGAAAACACCCATGTCAGTGCCACCCTCCCAACGTTCTCTCTCTAGCATGTTTGATACCAACCCAGGAAAGGACATTATGCCCATGAAGTTGAATAGCAGCTGAAAGACTCATATGAGGGAAGAAGACATTTAGAATAGAGGAATATCCCCCCAGAAGGAATTGGAAATATCAAGTCATGGCTGCCAAACTCTGGTAAACTTCTTGGGGCAGGCCCTCCCTTTGCAAAGCAGCCTAAATGTAGGTAACTCAGCATTCACTATACGGTAAAACTGCTTTATTGAAGGTGAAACAGAAATTTTCCAGTTTAGCAAATGACCTTGCAAGCATAAAAGAAAAGCATACGGAGCAAAATATGGTCATAAGCACATGGTATAAAACTGAGTCGGGCAATTTAGTATATCCCCCAGTGTGTGTTTACTTATCTTCAGGTGCATTCAGTTTTTTTTTAAATTCCTTTATTAGGCAGTAACAGGAAAAAATGCAAACCATATGCCGGTAAGTATAAGATGAACCAAGATACAATATGCAACATATGTAAGACATTGAAGAAAATAACAAAACATTCAAATCGAGTATGTCAGCTTACAGAAATGCTAAGACATTAGTGCACAGCTGCCACAAAGATTATACAGGAAAAAGGGGTAACACTAACTTGAGCTAGCAGTAATTCAAAGAGACAATCTCATAGAACACACACCAACAGAGGGTATATGTCATGACAGTAACATCAATATCCTGAGTCATATCATCATAAAGAATCAAGCACCCTATGGTACTGACTAAACTTAGTAGTGGGCTGGAGATTACACATCTGGATTGAAGGGGTACACTATGGGGGGGGGGAGTAAGGAGAAGGAGGGGGAGACAAAGGAAGGGGGAGAAGGAGAACAAGAAGAGGGGGCTCCCTGGGAGGGGCACCCAGGAAACAGAGCACATTACTTAGGAGGAACACATTAAGATAGGCATCAATGTATACAAAGTATTGTCAGGACTGCCAGGTCTCTCAAAAGACTTCTTCCTTGTTTGGCAGAGTGGCCGTGAGGTCTTCCATGTCTCTAAGTACACTAACTTTGGAAAATCGAAGAGACTTTGAGGGTGGAGCAGCATCCATCCAGTGCAAAGGTATACAGGTGCATTCAGCTTACATACATGGGGTGAGTTGGCGCAAAATTAGATGTCCATAATTAGGTCCATAGTCCCACAGGAGGGGTAAAAGGTAAAAAGGGGAACGATGGAGGGGAGGGAGAGAGGGAGACAAGGGCAACTTGGTGGATCCAGTAGAAAGACCACAGAGGACCACAAAATGGTTAGTACCTCAAGGCAGCCTCCAAAGTAGAGCAGAAGCAGATCTCCAATGTCACATGTAAAAAAGGAATGAAAGAAGGCACCACTGAGTGCAGACCGTTAATATTTAATTGTAAACAATGGTGTAAATGAACACTCACATTTTAAAAGATAGATTAAGGCACATCTGTAGTCCAATGCAATGTTATCCAGGAGCAGTTAGCATGTGCCGCAGGTGATTGGCGTCCAGTTCCTAGGCCTCTGGAACTTTCTTCCAGGTGCATTCAGTTTAACTGTGTTTATAAAAAATAGAAATCTGTGCATCCAGAGGCAGATTAGATACTCTGAGTGCATCTGAATTCATAAAAAACATATGTGCATTTTGCATAGAAAGACAAAACAAACACTATATTTTCCCAAATTTGTCTTGACTTTTTATAAAACAAATGCAGAAGGCCCATGTGATTGAGGCCTACTTCAATCCGAGTTCTCATTTATCATTTGTGGCACAGTGATTTTATTTTGTACAAATCCAATTGTTTGTCTTCTGTGTTCATACATAGGAGCATTCTCTCATTTCATAGCTCGTTGACTTCTGTAAGACAGTTTGCAGATCATTCGGTCTGTGACCAAAAAGCACACATCTGTAAAATTAAATACTACTACAATGAAATCCTCATTCATAAAATTCTGGTAGAGTTTCTCTTTTGGTATACTTTAAGTGAGTGCATCAGAAATAAATTAATCGTTTTCATTCATGCTTGTGGTTCCCATATATTCTATCCAGTGACCATGGAAAACCATATGTCTGAGGCTGACGTTGGCTCAAAGTTTTACATTTTAATGTCTTTATTTGCAATTTCCAAAACTAAACATTCCTAAAAGAAAATGTATTCTTGGAAGTTCATATTTGTCATATTAACATTAGATTATTTGCATTCACCAAAAGTAATTTTCATTTGACTCTTTAAAAATGTACTTGCATGCTGTTCCATATTTTGCTTTTTGTATTTCATATACAGATTTCAAAATATTCCTTCTAGGGTTTTTTGCATTACAGGGATTGCGATTAGCCTGGAAATGTTGATTAGGCATCAGAGGCAGCACCATGTTTCTGTTTTTAGCAAGTTCAATGTGTAGGCTGTTGTGATGAACTTGCTTGAAGTTGAACTCCAGCAAAAGTTTTGTAAAGAATGGAGAAATAATAAAATTCCCATTGGTTTATGTAACTTTCAAGGTCTTTTGCTCATTTTCTAGACTTTACTAAGCACCTGTAGATACTCTTAAATTACAGGTGCAGGCTACTGTTAATAATATAAATCAAATATTGTAAGAAATGGAGGAAATGTTTTGTTTTTTTTCATCTCTACCCATTGATATGCCTGATATAATTTAATATTTATAAAACATTAATCTTACTTACTGATATCTATACATTTTTATTAATTTTGGGTTCAGTGTTCCCATGTTTAATTCCTAAATGTTGAAACCAGGCTTAACATAAGATTTCACCAGAAAACATGTTAAACATCTGTTCTAGGATTACATTGTTAAAGCTGATGCTTTTTCAGTTTATATTTTGCCTTCTCTGAAAATGCAAATCTGATCACGGATCTCATTTACAAACTTAGTGCAATTACCATAAAATTTACCATTGTTGGAGCAAAATTAATCTACAATATATACTATCATTATTGTGAATACAAAACAGTTTGCTAAACCTTTATAATTATTTACTGTTCAGGTAATCAGCCATGTATGACTATCTTGGGATATGAAATGGTATCCTATCTATATTAATGCGACCCTTTTAAATTGCTTAATAAGTAATACTTATATGTAAGTCTTATCTGATGCTTACTCATTTCTGGTAAATGTTCTATTTCTGCAATCAGTGTACATGGTCTTACTCACTAATGAGCAGCATGAAACAAAAATCATTCTACTAATATTGGTGGAATGTTTCTATGTACCAATACTATGTACTGCTTTTGCTGTAGTTTTTCTGTTTAGGTTTTATTGGTTTTTAGTGTTTCCTTTTAAAGATATCCCCTCTACTCGTGTTTTTGTGACTGCCCTAAAAATTTGGATTTGCCTTCAATTTCTGTCCTGGTAACAATGGACACCATGACATATATTGAGGCTAGATCTTTTTGAAAGAGACACAGAGAAAAATAAAAAACCTGACAGATGTTGACACCTTTTCCCACTTTATCTAAAACTAGGATAAAAAAAGTTTTGGCTGAAGGCCTACTTTAATCTTATTGTAGTGGTCCAGCATCCTTTCTTAGCCTGTAAACACTGTTGCTTTAATGATACAATACAAATTGGAATTTATTACTCCTTTGATAAATACATGGAGTATTCTTGATAGGAATTACTCCCGAGAAGCGACAACGTTTGTTGCAGGAGTTTTAATTAGATGTGTCTATTGATATATATTTCAGCACAATCCAACAACCTTGTTCTAAAATGTTTAATAGCTCTCAGCATCCATAACTTGCAGTACTGGAAATGTCATGGAAACATTAGACACCGTCCTCTTCCTTAGCTCCCCTAGGCAAGGCCCTTTCCTCAATTCTATCCCCGGAGGATTTTCCAGTAATGAAGGTTTTAATGGGCCAAATTACCACCTTGATTGCTGACTCTGACCTCATATGACATAAATGTGCCTGCATGCATTCCCCTGCAGAATCGCTTCTTAATTTGCCTACAGCCATGGCTTCTGCTGCAAAGTCTATGTCTGATTTTTAGCCCTATAAATCCTTAACAGGTGGCATTGTCCCTGAGGACTTGCAGGCTTCTGCCATTACTTCCAGGTTAGGATAAATCATTTCAGCTTTTATTGACACAACACTTTAAAACTGCAAGATCTGTCTGCAGTTTCTACTAGTGCTTCTACCTCTCTAGGATCCCTTAGAGGCCCTAACACTACCTAGACCTTCTGAAGCACCCACTTGTCACCGGAGTTCTTTATGGGAACTGGGGACCCCTGATATGCTGTTCACCCCTCCCTACCTAAATTTCTGGCATCAGTGTACCCTTTTGAGGAGTCTTTTTATTAAGAACTGGGCCATTCTCACTCTGTTCTCACAATCCCCATTGGGGATGTGTCTGTTTTCAGGGATTCCATAAAAAAATGCCTACAGATGCTTTCCAAAACTCTGTTTTCTCTGACTTCTACCCTATTGCAGTCTGTACTGCCTGTACCTGTCTTTCATATTTTAGGGGAATGGACTAGGGCCATAAGAATAAATCCTATTTCCCTCCAAACTGATCTCCTGTTTGTGGAGTGTGTTAACCTCCTACCAGCTGCCTTGAGCTACTGCTTGAATGGTTTAGTGAATGTGGCCTGATTTAAATCCAAGTTTCCTGTCAGTGAACTCATCAACTCAAATATTGGGCTGCAGAGCTGGTGCACAAAAATCATGCCTTTCAAAATGCAATGTCTCTTTAGAGCTGCTATGGAAACCCTCATCAAGGATGTAACTAAGGTTAACTCATTTGCTCCAGCTAAAGTATTCTAAGTCTTAATAGATAGGGGTATCTTTGAATCGATGATTCCCAGAAGGTCAAAAACCACAAAGTCTACTTCCTACAAGGTCTACCATTGCACATGAAAGGCATACTTCATCTAGTACAAGGAAAGAAACTTTCATCCGAGGAGATACTCCTTGGGATGAATCCTCACCTTTTCCAAATCAGGCATGGATCAACAGTTGGCCCTGAGAACCATCAAGGGTCAGATCCCAGCACTTGTGATTTTGTTCCAGAGACTGCAAGCCTACCAGTCTTTAATGAAGACCTTTGGTCAGGGTCTCTCTCATGTAGCTCCCCCTGGGCATGCACCCATGACTCTGTGGGATCTGAGTATAGCACTTCCCTACCCAACTTTTGAACTTAGCAGAGTTATCCCCTTTCCACTCTTACTAACAAGGTTTCTCTCCTTGTTGCCATCAGCTCTGCGAGGCACGTGTCAGAGATGGTGGCTTTGTTCTGGAAAGAACCATTTTGGTATTACATAAGGACAATGTCACATAGTTTGCAAAGTTGAAAAAGAACACAGGTCTATGCACTTCATCCTAAGTGTGTGTGATTTTTTTTATCTTCTAACAATTCTCATAGCCCTGTATATTCTGCTTCCTGAGGAAGACATATAAAAGTTTTTTTGAAGTTTTAAACACTCCCAGCTAATACCACTCCTGAGGGAGCGAGTTCCATAGTTGTACTGCTCTAACAGTAACAAACCATTTCCTAAATCTAAGGTTAAACTTTCTTTATTCTAACCCTATGTTATCCTCTTCAGGGACCTTAAACAGTTTGTCACAGTTACTGAAGTCTTCTTTGATACGCTGCTCAAAAAAATTAAAGGAACACTCTGAAAACACATCAGATCTCAATGGGGAAAAATATCATGCTGGATATCTATAATGATATGGACTGGGTAATGTTTTAGGAATGTAAGGATGCCCCATCGTTTGATGAAAATAAAAATTATCAACCTATAGAGGACTGAATTCAAAGACATCCTGAAAATCAAAGTGAAAAAATGCAGCGGGCTAGTCCATTTTGCTGAAATGTCATTGCAGCAACTCAAAATGGTACTCAGTAGTTTGTATGGTCCCCCACGTGCTTGTATGCATGCCTGACAACGTCGGGGCATGCTCCTAATGAGACGACAGATGGTGTCCTGGGGTATTTCCTCCCGGATCTGGACCAGGGCATCACTGAGCTCCTGGACAGTCTGAGGTGCAACCTGGCAGTGTCGGATGGCTTCAGAACATGATATCCAAGAGGCGTTGTATTGGATTTAGGTCAGGCAAGCATGGGGGCCATTCAATGGTATCAACTCCTTAATTCTCCAGGAACTGCCTGCATACTTTCGCAACATGAGGCCGGGCATTGTCGTGCACCAGGAGGAATCCAGGACCCACTGCACCAGCGTAGGGTCTGCTAATGGGTCCAATGATTTCATCCCCATACCTAATGGCAGTCAGGGTGCCATTGTCTAGCCTGTAGAGGTCTGTGCATCCCTCCATGGATATTCTTCCCCAGACCATCACTGACCCAGCACCAAAATGGTCATGCTGAACGATGTTACAGGCAGCATAACGTTCTCCACAGCTTCTCCAGACCCTTTCCTGTCTGTCACATGTGCTCAGGGTGAACCTGCTCTCAGCTGTGAAAAGCACAGGGTGCCAGTGATGGACCTGCCAATTCTGGTGTTCAATGGCAAATGCCAATCGCGATCTATGGTGCTGGACAGTGAGCACAGGGTCCACTAGAGGATGTTGGGCCCTCAGGCCATCCTCATGAAGTCTTCTGATTGTTTGGTCAGAGACATTCACACCAGTGGACTGCTGGAGGTCATTTTGTAGGGCTTTGGCAGTGCTCATCCTGTTCCTCCTTGCAAAAAGCAGATACTGGTCCTGCTGATGGGTTAAGGACCTTCTACGGCCCTGTCCAGCTCTCCTAGAGTAACTGCCTGTCTCCTGGAATCTCCTCCATGCTCTTAAGACTGCTGGGAGACACAGCAGACCTTCCTGCACTGACACGTATTTTTTGTGCCATCCTGGAGGAGTTGTTCTGCCTGTGCAACCTCTGTAGGATCCAGGTATCGCCTCATGCTACCAGTAGTGACACTGACTCTAGCCAAATGCAAAACAGTCAGAAAACATGAGTAGGGAAAAAATGTCAGTGGCCTCCACCTGTAAAACCATTCCTGTTTTGAGGATTGTCTCATTGTTACCCATCTAGTGCACCTGTTGTTAATTTAATTAACACCAAAGCAGCTGAAACTGATAAACAACCCCCTCTGCTACTTAACTGACCAGATCAATATCCCAGGAGTTTAATTGACTTGATGCTATACTCTAATTAAAACCTGTTCCTTTAATTTTTTTGAGCAGTGTATATTTTTTTACATTATAATCATATCCCCTCTTAAGCGCCCTTTCTCCAGAGTGAATAACTGTAATCTATGTAATCGATACTCATAGCTGAGGTCCTCTGTTCCCCTTATTATTTTGTTGCCCTTCACTGAACTATAATTCAACATCTTTCCTGAGGACTGGTGACCAAAATTGCACTGCATATATAAAAGCGAGGCCAAACCAGTGTTTTGTAAACAGGTTGAATTATTGATTTTTCTCTATAATGCATGCCTTTTTAATGCATGACAGTATTTTGATTGCTTTGTTAGCTGCAGCTTGATATTGAATGGTATAGTTAAGTCTGTGATCTACAAGCACCCCCAATCCTTTTCCATCACTGATTCTCCTAGTGAAGCCCCTCGTACTGTGTATTTTTGACACCCAAGTGCATAACGTTACATTTCTCAATATTAAACCTCATCTGCCGTGTAGCTGCCCGACCCCTATTTTATTAAGATCTTCCTGTAATAATGCTAGCCATTCTGTGATAAAGTAATTTCCCAGCATAATTTGGTATCATCAGTAAACACTGAAATTGAGCTCTTGATTTCAACCTCTATATCATTAATAAACATTTTTAAATAGCATTAGCCCCAAAACAGAACCCCGAAGCACACTACTCAGCTTTAGATAATTCACAGAATATGTAATTAATCACTACTCTCTGGACCTGTTCATATAACCAGTTTCCTATCTATGTACAGTACATATAATTTCATCAACTCTAACAGACCTTATTTTATAAATTAAACATTTATGAGGTACAGTATCAAATTCCTTAGCAAAATCTAGATAAAGTATGTTCACTGGACGTCCACCATTCAGTTTCTTGCTGCACCACTTCAAGGTGGCTCAGACAGATCATCATCCAAAGTTATGGTCTTAAGGATTGGTTTCCACCCTTTCCTGTGAAGGCACACTCTACTAGGTCTATTTCCCAGATTTTCAAAGCTGCCATCTGGTCTTCTGCTCACAAATTCTCTACGTTTTACCAGGTGGATGTTCAGGTGTCATCTTATGCCATTTTTGGGTGTAAAGTCCTTCAGGCAGCTCCTTTCTACAAAACTAAGACATGCTGGGAATGAAAGAGGTTATACTGGTCTGGTCACATTTTGTTTCATGTGCCATTGTACAAATCCCTCTTTAGGGAGTATAAGCCAATTCTCTAAGTTCTGTGTCCCTCAATGAACTCTAATAAGTGGATTCTATGGTAAGTACATAAATCCAGCGTTCTATAACATCCTAGAGAAACCAGCATTCCCTTCAGAATTATTGAGTTTGAGTAGTAAAATGGTGTTCTAGCCTAAAGTCTCTTTGCAGGCTGTTGGAAAATTACAAATACTCACAGTTGATTATGGTGGCTGTGTACAAAAGCACTTTCATTTTATCTATTCAGATCTATGTGAAATGTGTGAATCTGCTACTTTATATTTCTAATCTGTTCTGTCTGGCAGGAAGAAGAGGTCTTGGTGGAATGCAGGGTTCGCTTTCTGTCATTCATGGGAGTTGGCAGAGATATTCACACTTTCGCTTTTATTATGGACACTGGAAATCAGCACTTTGAGACTCATGTCTTCTGGTGTGACCCTAATGCAGGAAGTGTTTCCGAAGCTGTACAAGCAGCCTGCATGGTGAGAGGATTTTCCTGTAATTCAATCTTTCCAAAGTTCCATGTAATGTAATAAACTACAGGCTCACAAGCCCCTTGCTGTATATACCTGTACCACAAGTCACAGATTGTACTGAGCTCCAGAGAAAATGTTGACAGTTTAACATGTTGGTACCATATATATATTCGATACATATTTAACTCAGGGGTGTCCAAATTTTTGACTTTCCTGGGCCACGTTAGAAGAAGTGGAATTGTCTTGGGCCATACATAAAATAAGGCCAGCTGATGAGCAGGAAAAGTCCGGCAGATCACAAGTTAACGATCACTGATATAGATAAAGTACTTATCTGAGTAATAAAACTTCAGTTTTTTGTGATATTTTCTATTATAAAAGTAAAAGAGGGCAATATAAAACTAGTGCAATATTTGACACTGTTTTTGATAAACTAACGCATCAATATCTGGTTTGATGAATGTAGTAGCAATTCTCAAGTGAATTCTCAAGGTGGTCAACAGATATTTTGGTTGTAATATTGCCCTACCTGTGCTTCATCCTTGAAATTAGTTGCTCACAAATATAGGTGCTGTCGAAAACTGATGACATGAATAAGGCAAATTTTGAAGAGTGGGATATTTTCCTCTAGGAAGGTAAAACTTATACAAGTCCAGTAGACACTGTCAGCTTTTTCTTCAGCTGCACGTGTCCACTAAGTCTAATAGCATTTTTACAACAAATCCCCCCAAAATCAAGATTTTTAAGTAAGTTTACTATTTAGTGTTGGGCTGCATTCATTCCCATCTTGAGCTGCAAGTTGGACATCCCTACTGTCTTTAATGGCATTGTCAGTATAGATATTTATTTAAGGTTCTGTGTAACAGTAATTAATGCATCTAAAACTATTTTTATATTTGCTTACTTTCTGCATGAAGAAGGGTGGAAGGTTAGAAACCTTTTTTTGTGCTGCCCAAACAGCCAAGATTTGTCATCTCTTACTGTCTAATTTAGTGTCAGAATTTGGCCATAGAATTAATGCTTTTTTTCTGTCCTAATTCTGAATTCTGTCTAACTTTTTCCCCATTTATTCATAACAAAAAAAAATGCTTTGGATAAAATTGGGCTTTAAGAATTTGTTCACACCTCCACTAACATGTGCTTTGTTTCTTTGTAGTTGCGGTATCAGAAGTGCCTGGTTGCCAGGCCTCCATCCCTGAAGGCTCAGCCTCCACCACCTCCTGCAGACTCAGTGACACGAAGAGTCACAACTAGTGTAAAACGGGGCGTTCAGTCCCTGATTGACACTTTGAAACAGAAACGCCCAGTGGCTGACATGCCATAGCTGCAGGAAGCAATTGGATCAATGAACACTTGAATCTTATGTGTCTGCTGAAGTTAAAGTAGCTCTCTAATGGAGTATCCTGCAGCCCAGCCTTTCAGTAAACTGCTGCTTTCTCTTCAGAGAATCTCCCTTATCCGATGTTTGACAAGCATGTTCTCGTTCTGACACCATGGCGTACTACAAAAGAAGCATGAATATAAATATATTTACTCATAACTTTTATTTTTCTCTCTCCTGTCAGTGGTTCCTATTACTTGCATTGGATTGTCCGTCTCTGATTGTAAATAAGATGAACATTTCATGACAAGATGACATTATCTGCACTCTTAACAAATGCCATGGAGTCCATTGTTGTTAAGGATTACTAAGCATCCCATAGCTCACTGACTCATCTTCATCATTGAGAGAAATAACTGCTCCCTGCCATAGCTGTTCTCATGAGATGCTGTTTTCTGATCATAGTGATGACTCAAGTGTCTTCAGAAAAGGATCTTGGATTCCCCTATTACCTGCACTAGCAGTACTTCATCATTAACTTCACAGAGACATCATGTAAAACATATTAAAGGAGCCTAGTGGATGGGTTTCCCTGTGGTGGCAGCATAATTAAGTAGAAGAAATGAACAATCCCAAGTCAGCTTGTTAGTGTCTTACACTGCTCATCTCCAGCGTGTCTCTATTATAGAGGGTCCTTTTCTGATTTTCATTATTGCAGAAATATTCTCATTAATCCATTTCTAACATCATTCTTGCATATGAAGAAGAATAACTTTCATTTTGTGCAAATTACAGAAGCAACCAGATACGATACATTCTCCACCTTGATATATAAGAACCACGGTCATCACAGCTTGTCCATTCTCACTCTTGAGTGGCAGTGAGCTGCTACAGTCTTGTCTATATTTGCCAAGCTGAATCAGCTGCCGAATAGTTAGCTACATCCATTTAATGGTTTATTGTTAATTTATGACCTGAAGACAGCAGCCTTCTCACCTATAGCCTTATTGTGTGCACTTTTTGATCTGTGTTATGTTTGTAATGATGCTTTCAGTTTTAGTTCATTTATTAGAACGTTATGTATTCTAAGTACAGGACAAAGGATCAACACATATCACGATACACTTGTACATCCATGATTGTATAGTTGTTAATACGTTCTGGGGAATATACTTATGTTTAGATCACATACATGACATTATATGAAAAAAAGAAAAAAATGACTCCATGGGTAGAGGTCCTTGGGTTAGCTTTGGGATGACGAAAATATCTTTCTTGGGCCTAAACAGCAGTTGATTTGACTATGGTGGACCAGGGGCAGACTGACAACTCATGGGGCCTCCAGACAATAGGGGATCATGAGGCCCCTGTGTCCTTGCCCACACTCAAACCACTCCCAAAAAAGCCTATGAAAGATACCAGGGGCATCTCATGGGGCCTCCTACTGACCCCAGGCCCTCTGGCAGTTTCTGAGTGTTCGAATGGTCAGTCTGCCCCTGTGGTGGACAATGCTAGAGGTGCATGTACACATATGGGTTCCTTTTATTTTAGGAAAGCTGTTTAGTCCATCATTTGATGTGGTCCTGCAAGAACAGCACATGTATACTCATAACTGTAAAAGTACAGGATAAGTAAATAACCAGCAAAAAACATAAAATAGATAAGGAGACATTCACCGTGCCACATCAATAAAACATCAAACACTAAATTGGAACAAAAAATGTTGCCAAAAACTAGACAGACTTTTAACAGCACGTTAAGCTGGTAAGGCATCTGCTTGGCATTGAACTTGTTACCTGACCATCGTGACCATTTCTATTTGACCAAAGTGTGCACACACACTGTGACAATGTTTATCTTTCCCCAATAAAAGGGGCAATCAGTGCCAACTTGCACAGAGTTCCCTGCATGTTTGAAAATAGCTGTACTTTAATCTATTGGGTGCTTCTAATCCCCACCTAGAGAAGACCTAAATGGCTTAGTCCCTGCCTAACTGTAAGAAGTAACAATTAGTTCAGGAGCATTATTTTCAAAAATGTCAGAGGGTTTTCTGGCCTCAGCTGAACAAATACAGGAACATTGGTCGAGCTGCAGGCCCTGAAAATCTACCACTAGCATTTGTCAGTAGTAAAAGTAGCGCAGGGCTTGACATGCAGTAGGAGTAGTGAAAAGACCTAGTCAGAGTAGATATATTATGGCAATATGTTTCCTATTAACTGATGAAAAAGATACAGTTTGGCTCCTGATGTTCTATTTTTATATTCAAATATATATTGTCATATGACACACAACAATTTCTTAGTCTGCATTAAAATAATTTGATTGTATTCAGGGACAAATAATCCACTATTTTGCAAGTTAGTTTTAATGAGCTAATTTTAATTAGAGTACAAATAGGCTATGGATGTATTTGGTGCCAAGTTTTTATTACCATGAATCTTGCCCCGATAATTATTTTTTTTGGTTTCAGTCTGTGTATTGCAAATTTCTTAATTTCCTGCTAAATGATGATGTATACTCTCAGTTTAGTGCCCAATATATGATTTGATGATTTGTAAACAAAAAACTCAGTTCATTATCTTAACAAATTTAATTGTTGAAGCTCATCAGCAAAATTAGTTGCGGCTGCATTCAGTAATTTAATTAGTCATTAATTTTATGCAGGAGAATAACTAATAGACTTTTCCCCTTGTTTTCTCCTTGTTCAGAGTCTAGAGAATTGCCATTTCTCCTTTATAGGTTTATAAATGACTAATAGGCATACTTGCTATGTGTAGCCTGACCTGGTATCTGGCAGGGCCATGCTTCATTTCTGATGTCTCCTCTGTTACCTCCAAAGGCAGAAACATGTTATTCATCTGACAGCTGTACAGGCATAATGCCCTCCATTCAGATTGGTGTTGACTCCAGATTTATGTGTTCACATAGACATTGATGGTCACCATTGAAGTGTCCTTGGAAAGAATGTGGTAAGGAAATAGGAATACAGTTTTCCTAAAGACAAGATCATGCTTTGTGTTTAAAATATTAAGGTGGAACAAATCCCGTTGACTTTTTTAAAGTGTAACTCCAGACATTGGTTTTGTTTATACATTTTAGTTTTGTATAGAATAGGAAGGATCAGAACTTATGTCAGATGTTTGTATCTGATTATCTCCTAGAAGAGAAGATTTGTGCTTACATCTTGTTATGTAGACACAAAACATGATGTTTGAAGACATCTTCCAATAGGGACACGGAGAAATAAAAAATCGACAGACATGCTAATTATTCCTTGCTCTACCTAAAACTAAAAACATTTGGCTTGAGTTCCACAACGTTTCAACTTTGGAGCTACAACTCTAGTCTTATTATCTACAGTCTTCTTCAAAGACATACGGATTCCTGTCCTGTACAGTCTTCTGGGACAACTCAGATACCAATTCCAATGAATCATGTTGGCATACAGAATACTGAAATTCCAGAGCTTGGTCCCAAGTACTGTAAAACACTCCAGATCACAAAGATGAATAGGCCCAAAGAAATTATGCTAAAACACAGCATGAAAATCAGGGCTGGGGAACCTCCCTTCCAGAACCAAATATTATTTGTAATATAAACAAACTTAACATTCGTGCACCATTCTTCTCAGTGATTGCATAATGATATGCACTAATTTTAATAATTAGAAATGCACCATACACCACCACATTGTCCTCTTGAACCCCGTTATTTCAGCTTATTGCTGGAGTTATTTTGTAGGTGTTATGGAAGATGGTGCAATTGCATGGAGACTGAGGACAATGGCAGAATCACCTACATTGGAATTCACTTGCAATTTGTGCACTGACCTGACCACACATGGCTCCTAGATATAGATATTCCAATGGATATTTCTAAATGTCCAACTGGAATATCTAAAGGCTTGTAACCTCTCCTCCCCTGCCTCATTTGGCATGTGAACTTTTTTTGGGGGGAGCAGGTACCTAGTTGTGACAGGTACTCACCCCCACTTCTGCTCTGATTGACTAGGCAATCTGTCCCTCCCCGCAGTCTTCTGGGACCTGTGACGTGTCCCATTCATTCGTGTGCCCATTCACAAAGTGCAGCATGGTTCGTGCATGCGCAGTGGGCAGCAAGCTGTGAAGCCGAAAGTAGCATAGCTGGCTGCCCACAGTTAAGATACCAGCACTGGCACCCTGAAGAACTAGTCCAGGTGAGAATTATTATTATTATTATACTGTATTTATATAGCGCTAATAGGTTTGCTCAGCGCTGTACATTATAGTGGGGGACAGAACATGAGACAAAACAAAACACGAGGGGTTTGAGGGCCCTGCTCTTTCGAGCTTACAATCTAGGAGAATGGCGCTGGATCCCTTTTATTAACAGTCAGCAGCTACAGGATTTGTACAGTAGCTGCTGACTTTTAATTTTTTTGTTTCTAGAGTGAACCTCCTCTTTAAGTGTATTAATTGGCCTCGTATTTTCACTCTTCCATGGGCATCTTTATACCTGTTGTTCCAAGATATAGGGATCTTAGCACAGGGCCTATGGCTTTTTGTCAAGTGTGCTGTTTCTTTAGAAAAAGAAAAAAGCTCAAAGCATTCATAATCAACATTCTGCTTGAGCGTGTTGTAGATTCTGTGGATGTTCTCCGATCCAGCACAGGAATTATAATTTTTACAATTTTAATATGTTCATCTTTTCTAAACTACCAGCATATTCTGCATTGCCATACATATTAGAAATGTGAGGGACCTTTAGCCATTACCCTTTATAGGGTCAGTCCAATCAAATCTGATGTCTTATTTATGGATGGACACTGACAGGCTGATTCACCCATTGGCTACATTAGCTGTAATGTAAAAAATGAAACCTCCCTCTCTATAACAGCAGTAGGTGGGTGGACATAGGCACAAAAGCTTTACCTTCTGAATCTACAAAAGAAATAGGCCTCACCAGGACTCAGCCCACTGGTATCTGTCCAAAATAAAATGGTTAACTGACCCTTTTTTGTTTCCTGTGATTCATGTACTTTGACAGCTTAACTGCAAAGAAATTAACAGTGAGTTCTGCTTGCACCTTTTACAGACACATCTACATTATTGATGATGACATGTTCATAGCATTTCATATCTTCTCCTGAAAAATGTCTTTATTGTAAAGACTTGTACATGACAATGGTGTGCACACCTGGATAATTCTGCCATATTCCACTATCAGGTAGTGTGCACATCTAACCCTCTCTACTGCACCCCGCATTCATGTCACCACATACATCAAACATGGTAGAAGATGCAGTGATCTATGGGGAAATGCCAATCCTTTGCAGATATTTTGTTTTAAAAATAGCTTTGCATATTTTAACTTAAAAGATTATTTTGTAAAACAAATTGTAATTAAAAGTCACTTTTTTTTACGGCCAAAAAGTATGTATGTGGTGTGTATGTATGACTAAATGCCAATGTGTTAGTAAGAGTCCATTTATCTATGCATTCTTTGTATGCACTGGCTCTATAAACAGCCATGTTCACTATGCCCTGTATGTCTTGTGTTTTTTTTTTTATTCACATGTCACAAATATTTATTTGATTTATAAATGAATAGCTGACATTGCATTTTGTGCTAGTGCTTCTCATTCTCTGATTTCTTACAATTTCATGGTTGATTACTTATATAGTATTTGATACCTACAGTATAAAGTAAGTAAGGCATCCTGAAAGCTAGCATTGCAGTTTAGACTACTTTGGGTCCAACACAAAGCTAAAAGCAGGAATGGCCAAGTCAAGATCCAGATAGTGTGAGCTCAGTGAAGACTGAGAACAAACTTTATTAACAAGAATTAATCTTTCACATCTTTGGCTGTCAGATGGAAGATCCACTTTATTGTCAGCCTCCTGATGGCTCCTTACCCCCACTCACAAGTGGCTCTAAAGAAGCCATTAGTAAACAAACTGTTCGCCCACAAAAATAACGAAAAACAACTGTTTAATTCAACCCCATGTTCCAGTGCATCCGGGAGGTGTGGTTGATATCACCATGTCTCCTGGCACCCCTGGAAACTTGAAATCATCCAAGACTGGACTCCAGCCTATTGAAGGAGTGTATTTTCATTTTTGTGGTTTTGTAATGCCAAACCTGTGCCAGACAGCACAATCCAGCTCTGTAGTCTCCGAGACGTCTACAGGCTACACCTGAGTTCAGCCATACAACCTGGTCTAGGATCTCCCTTAGACTGACTAAGAAGTAAGGTCATCCCTCTGTTCCTTCTTCTCCTGTCTGGAAAAACAGCTGTGTGGAATGCAGTAGAATCTAATGAACTAAAGTTCTACCCCTTCGTCTCCCAGTCTGGGTGTTGCCGTGCATTACGGAAAGCTGATATCAAAGATTTGGGTAGTTCAGTTTTAAGGTTAGTCTTCAACCTGACACCTGTCCCAAGAGTTGATATTGGTGAAAACCATCTTGGAATGAAAAGGGGTACAAGTATAAAGAGCTGTAATTTTCTGTTACAGCAATTCAACACAGAAATTATTTTACAACTACTTGGTACTTCATCAGGTATAAGAGTACAACACCATAAATTCTAAATTTATTTTTAATATGATGGGTATTATTTTTTTTGCACTAATCAAGTTTGTAAATCTGTTGCAAAGTTTCTTACCTAGAGATCCTGACAATACCAGTACTTCTTGTTGCAGGCTGGCAATACTAAGCCAATGTCTCACAATTCATGCCTTGTCAGCCTGCTGTGTGCACTTCTTCAGTTGACTATTGGACTGCTTTGGATGTATTACATGTGTCCATGTGCAATGAAAAATTTGAAAAAACTGATAGCAGGGGAAAAAAAAGCCTAAAAACTGTTACTCCTTTGACCATGCACAGGAGTTACAGTTTAAAGTTAGTGGCCACTCAATGACAAAAAAAAAAAGACTTCAACCTGGAAGAAGACCGAAAGAAGATGGCAACAGATGCAACAAAGTGACAAGGAGTGCCGCTGATATGTCAGTGCTAGAGAAGAGCAGACTAATAAGTAAGTCTGCCACAATATGGAAATATTCTGTTTAAGTGAGCTACAGCCAAAATTAAAAATCATATATTAATTATTTCCACATTGAGTTTCCATTAATTTGAGCCTACTCCTATTAATCAGAACAATCTTGAAGTTTGTAAATTTTTAAGATTCTCACAGGATTTTCTTCCTTGAATGCAGTGCCCTGGGCATGTGCACTGCTCTGTCACCCATTTCACAAATCCTGCCCCCTGAACTACAACTATACTGCAAGGGGGCTGAATTGGAGGAGTTTCAGGAGGCACACTGAGTACATGAAATGCCCATGTGATATCATCACTGCTTGAAGGCAGCAATGCCACATGGCATATGTAACCTTTAGAAATCAAAGGTAAACCACATAAAGCAGCTGAGAAAGCACCACAAAAAATTCAGGGAATCCATGAAAGTTGCTGCAAGAGATGGTCGTCAAATAAACAATAATCACAGCATGAAAGGGGATTCCTCAACTAAACTGAAGGTATATTGGATTTAAAAATAACTGTCATTTGTGTTGTTATTAAAAAGCCGATGTTATACAAGAAAAGCTTTGACTTTAGATCTCCTTTAAGTCACAGCAGTGTGACTGCAGCCTGACGAAATCTGGGTGCAACAGGAAACAATACAATTATTTTACACTTATCTTTTATCACCAAGATCACCAAGGTAGCACTTGAGAGCCCCACACAGCCACCTGGCTTTCAGCTGCTTTGGTGTTAATGAAATTAACAACAGGTGCACTAGATGGGCAACAATGAGATGACAAAACAGGAATGGTTTTACAGGTGGAGACCACTGACATTTGGCTAGGGTCAGTGTCCCTACTGATAGCATGAGGCGATACCTGGACTCTACAGAGATTGCACAAACAGTCCTACTCCTCCAGGATGGCACATCAATGAATGCCATTGCCAGAAGGTTTGCTGTGTCTCCCAGCACAGTCTCAAGAGCATGAAGGTGATTCCAGGAGACAGGCAGTTACTTTAGGAGAGCTGGACGGGGCCGTAGAAGGTTCTTAACCCATCAGCAGGACCAGTATCTGCTCCTTTGTGCAAGGAAGAACAGGATGAGCACTGCCAGAGCCCTACAAAATGATCTCCAGCAGGCCACTGGTGTGAATGTCTCTGACCAATCAGAAACGGACTTCATGAGGGTGGCCTGAGGGCCTGACGTCCTCTAGTGGGCCCTGTGCTCACTGCCTGGCACCATAGAGCTCGATTGGCATTTGAACACCAGAATTGGCAGGTGCGCTGCTGGTGCCCTGTGCTTTTCACAGATGAGAGCAGGTTCACCCTGAGCACATGCAGAAGCCATGGAGAATGTTATGCTGCCTGTAACATCCTTCAGCATGACCATTTTGGTGGTGGGTCAGTGATGGTTTGGGGAAGCATATCCATGGAGGGCTGCACAGACAAGCTAGACAATGGCACCCTGACTGCCATTAAGTATTGGGATTAAATCCTTGGACCCATTGTCAGACCCTACGCTGGTGCAATAGGTCCTGGGTTCCTCCTGGTGCACGACAATGCCTCATGTGGAGAGAGTATGCAGGCAGTTCCTGGAGGATGAAAGAATTGATACCACTGAATGGCTCCCATGCTCGCCTGCCCTAAATCCAATAGGACTCCTCTGGGGTATCATGTTTCGGTCCATCCGACGCCGCCAGGTTGCACCTCAGGATGTCCAGGAGCTCAGTGATGCCCTGGTCCAGATCTGGGAAGAAATACCCCAAAGCACCATCCGTTGCCTCATTACGAGCATGCCCCGACATTGTCAGGCATGCATACAAGCACGTGGGGGCCATACAACTAATGAGTACCATTTTGAGTTGCTGCAATTAAATTTCAGCAAAATGGACTAGCCTGCTGCATCATTTTTTCACTTTGATTTTCGGGGTGTCTTTGAATTCAGTCCTCTGTAGGTTGATAATTTTCATTTCCATCAAACGATGGGGCATCCTTACATTCCTAACACATTACCCAGTCCATATCAGTATAGATTTCCAGCATGATATTTTTCCCCATTGAGATCTGATGTGTTTTCATAGTGTTCCTTTAATTTTTCGAGCAGTGTATATACAGTATGCAATGCCTTGAAAAAGTATTCATACCTCTTGAAATTTTCCACATTTTGTCATGTTACAACCAAAAACGTAAATGTATTTTATGTGATAGACCAACACAAAGTGGCACATAATTGTGAAGTGGAAGGAAAATAATAAATGGTTTTCAAAATTTTTTACAAATAAATATATTTTTTTTTTTATAAATAAATATATACAAATAATAGCGTGCATTTGTATTCAGCCCCGAGTCAATACTTTGTAGAACCACCTTTCGCTGAAATTACAGCTGCAAGTCTTTTTAGGGATTTCTCTACCAACGTTGCACATCTAGAGAGTGAAATTGTTGCCCATTTTTCTTTGCAAAACAGCTCAAGCTCTGTCAGATTGGATAAAGAGCGTCTGTGGACAGAAATTTTCAAGTCTTGCCACAGATTCTCAATTTAGGTGTGGACTGTGACTGGGCCATGCTAACACATGAATATGCTTTGATCTAGGGTCATTGTCCTGCTGGAAGGTGAACCTCTGGATGAAAGAAAGAGAGCGCACAAACCTTGCGCATTACCTCAATAAATAGTGACTAATTTTATTATTAAGGAAATATACTCACAAAGTGATGGTATAACAGGCATAAGTAACCATAATCCAAACAG
Organism: Staurois parvus; assembly: GCF_062004578.1. NCBI lineage: Eukaryota > Metazoa > Chordata > Amphibia > Anura > Ranidae > Staurois > Staurois parvus. Next base: position 1,979,726 of record NW_028318530.1, read on the forward strand.
GGTTACAGGTAAATCCAAAAGGGGGGGGGGAATGAAGGCTAACGCGTTTTGAAGGGTGCTCCCTTCTTCATCAGAGCTGGGTTGAGCAGATAATCTGATTAATGCTCTCCTTGCCTGGCCTGTCAGTTTAGGTGGACAGCCATGTCTTGGTAGGTTTGCAGTTGTGCCATACGCTTTCCATTTTCAGATGATGGATTGAACAGTGCTCTGTGAGATGTTCAAAGCTTGGGATTGTTTTTATAACCTTACCCTGCTTTAAACTTCTCCACAACCTTATCGCTGACCTGTCTGGTGTTTTCCTTGGTCTTCATGATACTGTTTATTCACTAATGTTCTCTAACAAACATCTGAGGGCTTCACAGAACAGCTGCATTTATCCTAAGATTAAAGTAAAGGGGCTGAATACAAATGCATGCCACACTTTTCAGATATTTATTTGTAAAAAAATTTTTGAAGACCACTTATCATTTTCCTTCCACTTCACAATTATGTGCCACTTTGTGTTGGTTTATCACATAAAAGGGGTATGAATATTTTTTCAAGGCACTGTGTATATATATATAATGTATATATGTATATACAGTTGTGTTCAAAATAATAGCAGTGTGTTGAAAAAAGTGAATAAAGCTCAAAATCCTTCTTTTAGCTTTTATTTCCATACATACAAATGCATTGGGAACACTACACATTCTATTCCAAATCAAAACATGAAGAAAAATATATCAAATTGGTGTTGTTCCTCTAAAAAAAAATGAAAAAAATAGCAGTGTTTGTATTCTTCTTTACAAACTCAAACATTCACTATATAAACTGAAAAATGTTTGAAGATTTTGCTTTCCTTTTGAATCACTTAATTAATATTTAGTTGTATAAGCACTGTTTCTGAGAACTGCTGTACATCTGTGTTGCATGGAGTCAACCAACTTCTGGCACCTGTGAACAGGTATTCCAGCCCAGGATGATTGGACTACATTCCACAGTTCTTCTCTATTTCTTGGTTTTGCCTCAGAAACTGCATTTTTGATGTCACCCCACAAGTTTTCTATTGGATTAAGATCCGGGGATTGGACTGGCCACTCCATAACATCAATCTTGTTGGTCTTGAACCAAGATGTTGCACGTTTACTGGTGTGTTTGGGGTCGTTGTCTTGTTGGAACACCCATTTCAAGGGCATTTCCTCTTCAGCATAAGGCAGCATGACCTCTTCAAGTATTCTGATGTATTCAAACTGATCCATGATCCCTGGTATGCGATAAATAGGCCCAACACCGTAGTATGAGAAACATCCCCATATCATGATGCTTGCGCAACCATGCTTCACTGTCTTCACAGTGTACTGTGGCTTGAATTCAGTGTTTGGGGGTCGTCTGACAAACTGTCTCCGGCCACTAGACCCAAAAAGAACAATCTTACTTTCATCAGTCCACAAAATGGACCATTTCTCTTTAGGCCAGTCAATGTGCTCTTTGGCAAATTGTAACCTCTTCAGCATGTCTTTTTTTCAACAGTGGGACTTTGCGGGGGCTTCTTGCAGATAGCTTGGCTTCACATAGGCGTCTTCTAATTGTAACAGTACTCACAGGTAACATTAGACCTTCTTTGATGTTCCTGGAGCTGATTGTCGGCTGAGTCCTTGCCATTTTGGCTATTCTTCTATCCATTCGAATGGTAGTTTTTCACTTTCTTCCACATCTTTCATTTTTTGGTTGCCATTTTAAAGCATTTGTGATCATTTTAGCTGAGCAGCCTATCATTTTCTGCACTTCTTTATATGTTTTCCCCTCTTCAATCAACTTTTTAATCAAGGTACGCTGTTCTTCTGAACAATGTCTGGAACGACCCATTTTCCTCAGAATTTCAGAGAGAAATGCACTGTAACCAGCATGTACAACATTTGCTGCCTTCCTTCCTTAAATAAGGGCAATAATTGCCACCTGTTTTTCAAAGAATGAATGACCTCACTAATAGAACTCCACACTGCTATTATTTTGAACATGCTCCTTTCAATTAGTGATTCAATTACACAGAATCCGCAGCATGCATGTCATGACTGTTGGGTCTGTTGGATTTCTATTACTCTACTACACCTGCTAGTAAATTATTTGCCATGTAGAAATATCATTTCTACCAAAAACAGTGATTGATCAGGTTACTGATGTCTGACTGCTATTATTTTGAACACAACTATATATATATATATATATATATATATATATATATATATATAAACATTTATACAGTGCCTCGAAAAAATATTCATACCCCTTGGGATTTTATGTGATAGACCGGCACAAAGTAGCACATAAGGTGTGTGTGTGTATGTGTTTATATACACACACATTTTATATATATATATATATATATATATATATATATATATATGTAATGTAAATACATTGTGTATATTTCCATGTATAAAATATTTCAGATCATTAGAAGACTTTTTTTTTCTCAATGTCCTTTCATATTGCTGTTTATTGCCATGTTAATGTAACCTTAAATTTAAGCACTGGACACATTACATTTCCACTCTACTTCTAATCTAGAGAGGATCAATTTGTATTTAAATTCTAGGCAGCTGTGTTTGTAACATCAGCCTCAATTCTTCTTATGAAATCTATTTCCCTGCACGGCTGCAGTGTCAGCTGTAATTGAAAAGTATAACATTTAGATCTGGGGAAGCTATGAATTAGTGTTTTAATCAGACAGGGGTATTAATGAAATGCTGTACAGGTCACACACTCTGTGAAGATGTTGGTGCCTTTCTGCTGCATTTGGAGAAAGCTTTCTAATTGAAACAGCGATGTTTTACCTGGCCAGAGGTGACTGAGGTTAATACAGGAAACAAATTGCTTGCAATACCTGCCAGGGGTTGTGTGCAGAGGAAAGGCCAGGAAGGAACTGGAATCAATTATTGATATTTCCGGCATTGCCTGACATATCTGTTTAGGCCAGTGTGTGTTTAGAAAAAAATTAAAATAATCCATGAAACAGAGGAAACGATAAAGGAAAAAGTGCCATTTTACATGCACACAAAATGTAGTTTTACATCTTTCCAAACTCTTAAATTTGCCATTGTTATACTCAGTGGGTGATGGTTCAAACCCATACATAGCTAATAAATAAAAGTTAAAATTATACCATATACATATATATCAATATTAATATATATCTGGAAATAGAATTCTACTTTATTTACATATAATTCATTACAGGTATTTATATATACATTATTGGCCCTTTCATACCCCTTTGTTACTGTATTGCATTGGGGTGGCATTCAAAATGAATGGCAATGCAGTACATTATTTATTTATTTCAGGTACTTATATAGCGCCGTCCATTTATGCAGCGCTTTACATGTATATTGTACATTCACATCAGTCCCTAACCCTCAAGGGGCGTACAATCTAAGGTCCCCAAATCACATTCATATATCCACATACTAAGGCCAATTTAGACAGGAGCCAATTAACCTACCAGCATGTCTTTGGAGTGTAGGAGGAAACCGAAGTACCCGGAAGAAACCCACGCAGGCACAGGGAGAACATGCAAACTCCAAGCAGAAGTGTTTTACTGAGGCCTAAATTCTCTTTTCTCCCTAAGGTGGTTTCCTCCTCCCACCCAAAGACATTGCTCTCTTTTGTCATGATATGGTACACACTGTGAGAGTCTAACTTTTGCTAAGGCCTCTTTTAGGCAAATTGGATTCTTTGTTTGTATTTCTGCAGGGGGGATTCCTGCAGAGGGATTCCCGCAGGGGGCTCTCTGTTTATCACTCTGACATTGCTCAGTGAATTAGACAAGTCATCATTATGCATATGGTCTCCAAACTGCGGCCCGGGGCCAGATGTGGCCCTTTGCTTGAGTTTATCTGGCCCTTGGGGCACTATTCCACCAACTGTCACCAATAATGGGGCACCATTCCCCCTACTGACACCATCAATGGGGAATTATGCTTTTCACTGATATTAACAATGGAGCATTTTTCTTCTCACTGAAATCAACAATGGGGCACTATCCCTCCCTTTACAATCAATGATGGGGCACTGATGCTGGGGAATTTTCAACTCCCACTGGCTACGGTCCGGCCCTCCTAAGGCCTGAGGGACAGTAAACTATCCCTTTGCATAGAAAGTTTGGAGACCCCTGGTCTAAAGCATAAGGTTCTTTCCTTCTCTGTTAAGGCATGATTTACCATATCCATTGGTGCTTCATGGGCTTTTCAGCATCAGGCTTATGTATATCAGATTTGCTAGGTTCCCACCTGATCTTCAGTTCATACCAGTTGGCTGTTCCGGCCTGCTCCAATGCCAGATTTGGGCATAAGGTGCTACAAACTGCTCTCTGAGTTCTGCTAAACAATTCTTGACCCATTTGCTATGTGGGTCTGTTGAATTTTTTTAAAAAATCAGTAAAATTTGTTATTTTGTGCACATTTTGGACAAAGGTACCTCCTGAAAATAGCTGGAGTTATTTATTTATTCAGTATATAGCACCATCAATTTACATACATTATACATTTACATCCGTCCCTGCCCTCAAGGAGCTTAAAATCTAAGGTCCCTAACTCACATCCATACATACACATACTAGGGCCATTCAGATAGGATCCAATTAACCTACCAGAATGTCTTTGGAGTGTGGGAGGAATCCTGAGTACCTGCAGGAAACCCATGCAGGCCATACGAGCTGGCCAATCAATACACAGGCTGCAGATATACCAACCAACCAATCACCAGCACCCCCAACACTCAATTCCGCCCTCATCTCCTGAGTGATAGCCAAATCCAATTATAAACTATTACTATCAACTGGGCTTGGGACAGTTGTCCCTTTTGCCCCTCATTAACCATTTCCTTCCCGGCCTATGGCCGAATGGCAGCCGGCAAAAACCCTCACCTTTCCAGGTGGACGCCATATGGCGTCCTTTCGGGCATGCGCAGTTTGTGCGCCTGCAGAGCCGTGCAGCGGCCCGATCTGTCACCAGCCGTGTACCTTGGACACGGCTGATGACAGATCTGAGTACCGGCACCGTTGCCGGTACCATGTGACCTACTGTGACTAATCACAGCAGGTCACATGACAGTTGTATACAATGGATGGCTTCATTCATGCCATCCATTGTATACTAGTGTGTCTAGCTGTGAATGGTCACAGCGATCACATGCACAAGCTGGGCCAATCACAGCCCAGCTGTGCCATGTGATTAGCTGTGGCCAAATCACAGCTAAGCACAAAAAAAAACAAAAAACCCTGAATGAATCAGTCAGTCAGGTAAATGCTTGCTATAGTAATTCTTTGCTATAAGGAAATTGTGTAAAAAAAAAAAAAAATACTGATCACTTCCCCAAAGTAGTACAATGTTACTATGGCAACATTGTACTACTTTGGTCATAGTGAAATATGAAAAACAAAATCTTAAAAAAAAGAAAAAAATGTAATAAAAAATTAAAAGTAATAAAAAAATAAACAAATTATATATATCACCGCCATGCCAGTTATATGATGACTCTGTACTGCACTGGTGACAGTATGTAAAAAAAAAATAGTGAAAATAATTTTTTTCATTTTCCGAAAAATTATGACAAAAAAATACAACTTCAAAAAACTCGCCACGCCTCTTATGAAGTACGTCGGACTGTCTACTCTGCAAAAAGGGGTCATTTGGGGGATATCTGTACTATTCTGACATTCTTGGACCTCAAGAAATTAGATTGGCTGTCAGTACTTCAGGATTGATCAATATTCAGATCTATACCATAGTTTGTGAACTCTATAACTTTCCTACAAACTAAAAAATACATCCTAACTTGGGTTATTTTCTACAAAGACATGTAGCAGCATACATCTCGGCCTAAATTTATGAAGAACAATTATTTATTTGCAAACTTTTATAACAGAAACAAAGAAAATCGTGTTGTTTTTTTTTTAAATTTCGGTCTTTATTTGTTATTTTAGCAAAAAATAAAAACCTCAGTGGTGATTAAATACCACCAAAAGAAAGCTCTAGTTGTGTGAAGAAAATGATAAAATTTTAGTTTGGGTACAATGTTGTATGACCGCGCAATTGTCATTCAAAGTGTGAGTGCGCTGAAACATGAAAAATGGCGTGGGCAGGAAGGGGGTAAAAGTGCCCGGTATTGAAGAGGTTAAAGACTGCCTTGCCTTTTTCATGAACCGACACATGAGCAATGCACTCTTCTTGCCCCTGTCGTAGAAGTGGCTGAGCTTAGCACTGCGGTAACAGGGGGAGGGAGAGCACGCTGCGCATGTACAGATGTGTGAAAGAGGATGACAGCGTGATTCTGTGGTCCTGGGAGTGCACACGACAGACCACATGTCCTAGCTTCTATGCAGGATGACTCTGAATGGTAGTTTTTTTGGCAGGCTTCAGGGAAGCCACACTTGTCCCACAGGTATATAATTAGTGAAGTTAGCTCAATTTGTCTCAGCTACCAACTTTTTTTTTGTTTTTTTACTGGGGCCTCTTTATTTCACAGTAAATTTAATAGAAAAGTGAATTGCATTAATCAGAGAGTATCCTATAGGGATCTGATGAGTCAGTGGAGTTCCGAAAACATTGGAGTGCATTCTGCACAACTGAAAACTAATGAGTGGATAAAACGCTAAATAATATTAAAAATTGAACTAAGTCACCTTAATTTAACTGATTTTCCAAACTGTTATATTCAAGACATGCCTTTGATAACTGTAACAATTGCCAGCGTGCTTTCAAGCCCTCAAATGGCTGGTTTCATAGCTAATTGCAGAAGCACCACTGCAAATGGAGATCTAAATAGAGACTAGGATGGTGCTGTCTGACAGTTGTAAAGGATAAAAATGTTTACTTATACTTTAATATGCTAAATATATATTTATCTTTAAAAAAGAGAAAAATTAACATGGTTTTAAATTGTATTTTAAATATTAATAATAAATGTACACAACTGCTATGTATTCCCTTAAAGGGCTGGGTTAGCTGGTTAAAGAAGAACTCCGGGATAGGCAAAACAAATCACCCAATAGTAGACCCTGTACACAAAACACTACACAGTTAATACAATTTTGAAAATCCTAACCATTTAGATGAAAAATCTATGGGCTTGTTCACACCATGGTGCTGAGACATCAATTTTTCTGCCTGCATTCTGCAAGGGCACAACGGAAATGAATTGTTCTCTATGTTCATACCACGTGAAAACTGATGTAAACTGATATCTCTGCAAGTGAAATCTGCGCTTCAGTTTCCATCAATTTTTCTGCACATATGGTGTGAACGAGGCCTAATTGAATTTTCATGACCTCATCTCTGATATTCAAAAAAAAACAGAATCTGATCTGCCAAGGAGGAGGTGTAACAGCAGGTGTTACATCATATCCTCTCCTCTCTCTCTGTAGTAAAAGGAAACTACAGTTCCCATCAACCACAGGGAATTGTAGTCAATGTGGGTGGGTACACTAGGCCTGTACATATTGAATGTGTCCAAGAATCTTTGTTCGCCCACCACTGCAAGTGGGGCTGAATTACATCACTGCTTCCTGAAAAAAAGAACTACAGAAGGGATGTGCCAAGACCAGTGGCTGGGGGAATAGGAGGCAAAGCAGCCACTGGTCTTACAAACCGGAAACCAACAACCAACAGTCATACAACAATAGGGAAAGCAGGAGAAGCTGTATTTTAGCTGCTGCATACAGGGGATCAGTTCCTCTAAATGCCCCCTGCATGAGCTTCTCTGGAGCATGGACCAGGTTGCAATCGCAACTCCTGCAACCCCTGCAGCTATGCCAGTGGGTGGGGGGACATCTTCTCACACCCCTTTAAGTCTGATCTCAATAACACTGGTGAACCTATCAACAAAAAGGAAACCAAAAACAAACACAGACAACAATAGAAATGGGAGTGGTGAGAATGAGATGGTCATGGGGCAATACATAAAATAGAGCTAAAAGATCCAGGTCCTTTATATGCATTGAGGTAGTTTCAATTTTGTGAGATGCCCCAAAATATACTTATATCAAAGTTATTTGCAGCTGGCTCGCTGTAGAGGTAATGAAGTGTATCCAGGTTGCCCATTTTGTGTAAAACTTGTCAAACCTGTCCTGACAGGTGTGTACCCATTCCTTTGCTTCCATTATATTGTTAACTTGTTTAATCCAATGCTCTATCATAGCCGGTTGTGTCTTTCCAGTATACTAGGATTAAGCCTTTGGCTGTGTTTAGTACGTGAGGAACTATACTTTTCTTTTAAGCCCCAATGAAAGTGGTGGGGACGTGCAGGAGACATTGCGCTGGGTTGATGTGAGTCTGGAGGGTAATAATATCTGAGATCAACTTTCTGATTTCCAAAATAGTCTAATTATGGCGCATTACCACCAGATATGAATATGCAAGTGTTTTTTGTCCACATCCTTTTCAACACCTGTCTGAGACTGAAGGATAGACTAGTGCTAGTAAATTTGGGACCCTATACCACCTCGTTAGAATTTTGTAGTCTATTGTATCTTAATGCAAATGGAGGAAGAGTGGGTAATTCGCAACATAGAGCATTTCTGAGATTCTGTAAAAGAGCACTCTAACTTCGACTCCCATTCCCTAATAAATTGGAGACCTGTGAGAATGTAATCATTTATAAGAAGCAGAAAAAAGTCCCTTATCAATAGTCAGTTTAAGGCAAAGGGACTATCCCATCAGAGTGTCAGTACTCTGATTCCGCTCAGGTGAGTGAAGGTCCCTAACTAAATGTAGTGTTTGCAGCTAGGCTGTAGCCAGCCTGAGCCTTGTTTGTGTTATCTCTGTTCAATGGGTTTACCCTACATCTAGTATATTGATTCTGGCTGCTGCTGTTGAGTGTTCTCCAGGTAGAGTGATAATGTATTTGGTTATGAATATTTATTCAGCCTTGACCAGTCACTGAGGGGTTTATTCAAGTGATGTGGACTGAGGAAAATTAATACATATTTGGAGCGACCTTCTTGAAGGGTCCAGTTTTACCTGGGGAGAATGTAGCTGAAAGACAGTCCTTCCCTCCCTTCCAGGCCTTTGCCCAAATAAGATGCCAGTGTGAGCCTTCTCCATGCCTTCCAGGCTAGGAAAGCCAGAGTATTGTGTTCTCATAGCTACCCAACTGGTTTGAGGGATTTCAAGCTAGCCTATGGCAGAGGCCGAAAGAATCCAAAGCTGACCAGTGGAAGAGGCTTAAGAAGCAGGAAGTTAGCTGCCCACTTGGGCTTACATAATCTAACCTGACTTGCTTGTGGTAGAGTCTTACGATATTGGAAGGTTGTTGCCCATCTGTCCCTATAGAATCTGAGCTGGTCTTTGGCAGAGGCCTAAGAAACTGGAAGATAGCTGCCTATTTAGGCCTAAAGAACTATTGGAAAAGTTTGCTGTGCAAAGGGAACTTTGCTGCTGTTTTTGGGTATCCTCTACCCCTTTGCTTCTCTCCCCAAGATAATTGAGCCAATGAAAGAGGATTGAAGGTAATGAAGTCTGTCTGTCACAGTCAGTAGGTCAGTGAGTTCCTGAGTACAGCTGCAGCATGGATCATCACTATGAAGGCAGGAGAGCCCATGGAAATCCTAGCAGCCCTTATGGAAGTATTTCTACAGTATGCTGTAGTGTTAATCACTGCAAATAAACTATACTTAAGATTGAGCACAGTTTGCAAAGTATGCAACTTGCCATCAGCCTTTGTAAGCATCATTTTTTGGATGTAAGTAACTCAGATGTGCCATGTTTACACTGTTCATGCTGAAATACTTGGAGCACTGTACATAATGATTATTGCCCCTACTTTACTATAGCACACGGAATAACCAGAGACAGCTAAGATGTGGGCTATTAGCTGCAGTAATAAGATGCTGATTGCCTGTCTGCCTTGAGGAAAGGTTCTAATGAGGCCAATAAATTAAACAGGCAAGAAATTGCTCACATAGAATATCAACTAATTATATCCCATTCCTCCTTATTCTCGCATTTCAGCAAAAATAAATAACGTAAAACGAACCTCTCGTCACTACAAAGTAATTGTACGGAAGTAAAGTACAGAACAGAAATAAATGTTGAGATTATATGGCTTCTAATAAATGGGAGATGGAACAAAAAGTACACTGAGAAGTACTGGCTAACAGTAAAAATATTTTAAAAGAATTAGTACACTTTTCATAAAGCCCACTACTGAACTCCTCCAAGCCAAAGATAGGAGTTGGGTTCTATAGACAACTGGCCATTACTCATAATAATGAGGCTGGTCAAAGAGTCAACCCCACTGTCATTATTGTGGTGAAGGCGCCCATCCAGAGGTGCAGAGTTCGGCAGCTGCTAAACTCTTCACAGGCCTTTACAGGCACGTCAGTGGTATGGTATTATTTTTTAAGGCAAAGGTACTGTGCTGTTGCACTGTCCTTTTCTTTAGTATTGGGCAGGGGCTGGTCTTCAATACTGCATAAAACGACACCAGCGTTGTGATGTGTGTGCACCATTCTATTCGTCTTTACAATGTAAGCCCAGGCTGTACGATTAGGCTGCACCCAGGGGGTTGTGTCACCATTAGTCTGGGCTGCTGGGTGTCATTCAACTTGCAAGTGAAGTGGCTGCTTGTGAACATGGAGTATCTGCTGGGGACAGTGCTGGGGAGAAGGTAAGGTTTGCAATCAAAGCTATTTTTTTTTCTTTCTGCAGATATGAGGAATAGTGGGAATATGATTACAATGTACAAATATATCAAAGGTGAATTCAGTAACTGTAATAAACTGTTTACTCTAAGGTCCCTGAAGGGGACACGCAGCCACTACTGCAGGTTAGAAGAAAGGAGATTTAACCTCTAATTGTGGAAAGGGTTCTTTACTGTTAGAGCAGGAAAAATGTGGAACTCCCAGGAAGTGACACTAGCTGACAGTGTTAACAGCCTCAAAAAGCTTTTATATGTCGCCCTCAGGTAGCAGAATATACAGAACCATGGGAATTGTAGAGAACAAAAATCACACATGTATACACACACAAGTTGAACTTTATGAACCTGGGTCTTTTTTCAATATTTCAAACTATTGTATGTAGAAATCAAATTGCTTTTCTATGATAGAGTAGAATATATGTTGCTGTTACAGATTTTGCCTATCTTCCTGTCTAGTAAAACTGTTGTCAGCAAGACAGGAAGAGTAAATCTCTTTAATGAACCCCCAGCTAGCAGTAAAAATCCAAGAAGGGTACTAATCCTTCAAAATGTTTGCAATGTTAACCTAAAGGTAGTTTTTCAAATGACTTTAATAGCTTTGAAAGCTTCTTCTTTCGTTTTGTTATTTTATTAAAGCCCAACTCTATATTTTTTTTAAGTATATATTTCTGTAATTACCTGTTTGTACATGTCTTGACAAGGAACATACTGACTGAAGGAGACAGCAGGGGGTTGAGCTTATCAGTGTGTTGCTTTTCTGTCACTGCCAAGCCACTGGCTGGGGGTGGGGAGGTGACTTACTGTAAGGCCTCACTCACACGGGCATACTATAGGGTATGCCCATGCCATGGCTGTGTTTGCCCATGCAGGGTTGCACAGGTGTTAAAGTGTTACTAAACCCAGGACCCTGCATTCACTATATCTGGTCTCCCACAGTACACAGAACATGGAACTGCAATTATTTTAGAAAATATAAACTGCTAAATACCTTTTCTCATCAGCAGTTAGAGCAGTCTTGTGACTTCTATCAGTGTTCAGCAGAGCACTGGTAAGGCTTGTAGGAGGAGTTTTCTTTCTGCTCTAGGAGGATGCAAAACCCCTGACCTCTGTCTGGACAGTGCTGATTGACCCTGTGCTGATCACATGCACTCTCCCAAGAAAAGAAAAAAAAAACTCTCTAGCAATACACACTAAAGTGACCAGGGGATAAGACATGGACATTTAAACAAGAGGAGGGGCAGAGAAGACAGGATCAAGCGGCCTTTTTACACAATGCAGAGGATTAACCTCTTAGGTTCCACAGTGAGTATAACAAGCATGCTTTACTTCATATACAGACTGATTTTACTGTTGTGGGTTTAGTAACACTTTAAGTGCATCCTCATGCAGACAGTCCTATTGCCATCTATTGGGATGCAGCAGCTGCAGGCACACAGATGCTGCTCCCAAATTGGCATGAATGTGTGTGCACAGCATCTAATGCAGTCAGCGCAGGGCTTGCACCCACACCCACATGGCTGTGAAATTGGGAGCAGTGGCTGTGTTCCAATAGAAAGCAATGGGTCTGTGTGCAGGGATGTACAGAACACCTGTGTACCCGTACGGGCAAACATGGCTCTTGCATAGGCATATGCTATAGTATGCTTCTGTGAACGAGGCCTACTGTTTACCTGCAATTGGGATAGTCAGGCCAATAATTTGGAACTGGCAGGGCTATTTGTATCTCAAAACTGGATGTATAGAAATACAAATATTTTGGCATGTAAAACTATTCCCGTATATTTATTTGTCCTTTGTGTTTAGCTGTTTGAGGTTCATCATTAGGTTTGTATGTTTTTCTTATTGTTCTGTCATTTTGCTTGAGCCTCTATTCTCCTCCACCACCAAAAACGTAACCTAAAGTTATGTAGTGTCTGCATTTAATGGATGAGATTATGTGTGTGTGGCACAGGTCACTAAAATAGGCATTTCCCTGGGAAGTCTTGTTTGTTACCTAATATTGTTTCACTATACTGTATAATTCATGGTATCTCTTCTTCTGCAGTGCCAATGGACATGACAAAGTGGTGATATAGTGGGCTGAACAGGGGCAGACTGACCATTTGGAAACTCGGGCTCTGCCTGAGGGCCCGGGGTCAGTAGGGGGCCCCATGAGATGCCCCTGGCACGTTTTTCATAGGCTTTTTTGAGTTTGTGCAAGGACACAGGGGCCCCATGATCCCCTATTGCCCAGGGGCCCCATGAGTTGTCATGGGGTTGAACCAACTGTTATACAGCCAGTCAACTAATTGAAATCAACTGATTTGTTTGCTAAGAATACTGAATTTCCTGGGAGATAACATTGCTTTAATGGCTGAAAAAAAGGTCTTTTAACCACTTCCCGTCCGGCCCATGTACATAAATGGAGCCCGCATTTACAGCCTGTGCGCGATTGCTGTACGAGACCTCTGTGTGAGGTCCTGATTCGTGTGATCACTAATTGGCCAATCAGTGATCACATGAATAGTAGTAAGCAAGATGTCACTTGCTGACATCATTGATTACTACTTGTGAAATCTGTGAATGATCACAGAGGTCACATGGTACAAGGCTGTTCACAACAGCCTTGTACCATGTGACAAGCTGTGACCAATCACAGCTCCCACAGTATTTCTCAATGGCTGCAAGATGCAGTCGGAGAAAAGGCGAAATTATTGCTTTTACAGCCTTTATGGATGTAAAAGCAATCAGTGTAAATTAAAAAAAAAAAAATCTTAATCACCCCCCACAAGTAGTACAGTGTCACTATGGTGACACTGTACTGCTAGGGTGACAGTATGTTTTAAAAAAAAAACAAATAAAAAAAAAAATTTGAAAAATTATAATTTTTGGTTATAAACTAAATTGGGTTATTTTTGTTTGCTAAAAAGATAACTGAATATATTTTGGCCAAGATGTATGAAGAAAGATTATTTATTTGCCAAATTTTATAAGAAAAACAACTTTTTTCAACATTTTTGGACTTTTTCATTTATACTGTATAGCAAAATAAAAATAAAAATCCCAGTGGTGAATAAATACCACCAAAATAAAGTTTTATCTGTCTCAAAAAAAATGCTAAAAAATTCATATGGGTACAGTGTTGCATGACCGCGCAATTGTCATTCAAAGCGTAATTGCACTGAAAGCTGAAAATTGGCCTAGACAGGAAAGGGGTGAAAGTGTCCGGACTTGAAGTGGTTAAAAAAGGGTGCGTGTGGATCTAGATGGTGGGCTCTGTGAAAATAGGGACACAAATAATTGTCTAGATTGTATAAATAGAAATATACACAAACAAAAGTAGAAAATAAGTAATAGGAAGATGTATACCTTCCAGCATGTCTGATACAGCATCATCAACATGTTGACTCCACAGATAGTGATCATATTCCCTCAGATTACTTAAACCCCCAAACAGCAGGCGAGTTGGAACTTCACATGAGGATTGTCATCAAATTGGAAGCTATGTATGGGCAGAATAGGGAGAATAATTTACTGTGTGGGTTTATTATCTAAAAAGTGCGCAAGGTATCCATAGTCATTTCATTGTGAAAGAAATGCTTTTCTAGTCAGCTGCTGTAAAGAAACAAATAAAGAAATCAAATTATGAGATTACGTATTAACATAGCAAGATCTTTAAATAACAGTCCAAATGTGAAAAATTACATCTAATATACTTTTTCCTTTGTTAGAAACAGTAAAAGGTGTGCAGTTAAAAAGATATTTCAAAATCTTTTATTGTGCTGACACCACATATGCATTTTACTTTTTTTTTTTTTTGTACAAATCAGTGATTGTATTAATTATAACATTAAAAGTGAAGACTAATGTAAACCACAAAATCTGCTGCAAGAAACTTGCACAGTATTTAAAGCTGGATCCTTGGTGGATATATTAAACACAAATTAATACTGCTCTCTATACACAATACATAATTTATACATACCTTTTACAACCTAAAGGAAAACACTGTGTGTACCTGAATGTGACCTGCTATCAGTCTCTTGTAGTCCCATAGGGGAAGCGAACATAAAGAATTTTATCTTATTGCAGATACTTACATGGCTCTCTTTTGCAGATTTACAAAGATATTCCTGTGCAATAGCTGGAAATGAGTAGTAAGTGAGAATGCCTTTCTTTGGAGTAACCAGTAGATGAGTCCCAGAGTTGAATATGAAAGAGTACATCCTTGGCATTCCTTAAAGTGTATTTTCACTGTTGCAGCTAAATTGGGAAAACACCTACTTTATATTTGTTATGTTCCCATTCACATAGCATAACATTAAAAATATTTAAAAATTGCTGCTTACTTTTTACAAGCTCTTTTTTAAAGAAAACTAGTACTGAAAAATGATGTGCAGTTCTCCCTTTCTCTAGAGCTGTCTGTACTAAGCTGACAGATTTTATTGTCACTTGTAAATTAGATGTGCAGGACTGTCTGTCCTAACATAAGGTTAAAAATGAGTGGTGCATTATATGCTTTGTTTTTTTTTTTTTTTAAACTGTCCCTGAGTTTGTCTTCTATCTCCATATTGCCATCTATTGAAAGAAATGAAAGCTGCCTATAAAGTCTTCTAGAGGACTCCAAATAATCAACTAAAATGAAATCTGTTTTTAAAATATTTTGAGGTATTCTGTGAAAATAAGAACACATAACAAATATATAATGGGGGGTTCTCAAATCTGACTTCAAAGGTGCAAATACTCTTCAAGGTATCCAGTTTTCTTTGCAAGTATTTTACCAGAGAAAAAACTTCCAATGTGGTCCTAGCAACATCATAATCCATGTAATAGGCTTCCTGTAATTTCACCTCAAACTCTGAGCAGACCACTAAGGGGCACAGTAAATCAATAATATAAGGGGTCGGGCATGAGACAAGAATGTGAAGCTCATGGAAAATCCCACAGATTGAAACTATGTCTAAACCAATCACAAATATTTGGATTTTTGGTTACTTGTAAAATCATTTCTGAGGATATTACAGGACACTGAGCATGCTCATATTCATTATGGCAGGGTTATGCTGGTACCTTCCAGATATAACCCCTCCAAATTAATCCAGGCTCCAGTTTTTGTAGCAACCATCAACCACAAGTAAGGTGGGCAGGATCTCTTCATATTCATAATGACAGAGATGTCCCAAAGCAATGAAATGAGGGGAGGGCACACAGGAACCAACTACCAATTACCAACCCTCAGCGGCATGAACATCCACTAGATAAAACTTAGATGAGCTACTTAAGCCTTATGATAAATAGCCTATGAAGTCCCAACACTCCTAGTAGTAGGGGCTTCCACTAGAAAAGGTGGAATCCCACCCTTTAAGACATAAGCCTGGAAAATACATTGCCAGAACCATTGAGAAATTGAAAAATTATAAACTGCAAGATCATTCTTTTGGCCCTCACGAAGCACAGAGAGGGAATCTGACTACCAAGCATCAGCAGTTGAGTTCAGGTAACACCTGATGGCAACCACATCCAACGTGTGCAAAACTTTGTTCCCTATGGATTCAGACAGAAGGACGGTAGTACAATATCCTGGTTACGATGGAATGAAAAAAACACCTTAGACAAAAAGGACAGCTATGGCCATAAAAACACCTTGTCCTGGTGGAGATACAGGAACAGCTCCTTTAAGAAAAGAGCAGCCAATTCCAAAATTCTGCAAGCTGAATTAATAGCTATCAGAAAAATAACCTTCTGAGTCAGGACTAAAAGAATATCTTGAATGGGTTCAAATGGAGATTTTTGAAAAACAGAAACTTTAAGGTTGGAGCTCCACAGAGTCAACAGGTGAATCTGAGATGCCCCTGTGCTTTAGGTCCCTGGTTTCAACAGCCATGATATCAAAGCCAGCAACTGCAAAGCAGGATGGAAGATTAGATCTTTCAACAACAGATTGGGTTGGTCTGGAAGAATCTAGGGTTTGTCTGACAAAATGTTTACCACATAAGAGTACCAAATCCTCATGGGCCAAGCTGGGCTGATCAGAATCACTGGAATCCCTTCTATTCAAATCCAGCAAAGCAGATGAGGCAGAAGGTGCAAGACATATATTAAGGAGAACTGATCCCATATTGTCACTAGAGTATCCACCGCATGTGCCCGAGGATTGTGGCTCCTGTATATAAACTTGTAGATCTTCGCATTAAACCTGGATGCCAGAAAATCCACATCTGGTATTCCCCAACGTAGACAGAGCTTCTTGAACACCTCTGGGTGAAAAGCCCACTACCCTGGAGACAACTGTTGACAGCTGAGAAAATCCGCCTGCCAATTTTTTATGCCTGGAATGTAAATATTAGACAAAGCTGGAATATAGCATTCTGCCCAAGCCAGACTAAGGTTCAACTCCGCCTGGGTCTCCTGATTTATAATGCCAGCTTGATGATTTATGTACTGTATGTCACTGCTGTGGCGTTGTCTGACTGAACCCTGACAGGAAGGCCTTTCCTGGAGTTCCACCACAGGGACCTACTGTAAACACCAAATGCTTCCAGATCCCTATTCAGTGCAGTGCCTGTAAAACAAATATTACCTCTGAGCTAATTCTGCCCAAATGCAACATCACATCTGGTTCTGCCCTTTCCTGTGCTCAATCCTAAAGCAGAGTAATACAGAGGTGGGAAGGTGCTCTCTGCCTCCTGACACAGCCCAACCTTCCCTTAGTTTCCTTGGTATACACTATCCTGAGCAGCCCAGGAACTAGAGAAAAAACACATAGAGCTGCAAAACAATCCCTCATATCAAAATAGCTCTAATCTGCCCACCAGGAGAAGGGGAACACTAACTAGCACCACCAAAATAAGGAATGTGCTGAGTGGTCCTAAGTAACACCTGACATTTAAAGGACCATGCTTTGACCTGTAGCCCACAGAATAATATTACCAGATGTAGGGGGGGGAGCACTAGCTAGAGTATGGGTACCAGCATAGGGTAAATCCAAGACACTCACCATTCCCACTGCAGGACACTCCTAAAGGGGTCTAATCTTCACCCATCACCGTGAGCTCTGTACCAGGTGCCCTCTGGGACTTGACTTCCCTGCAGGGGATCACTGCCCTGGACCTGTATAGCACCCTACTGGAGGATCCAGTTCTGATCTGCAACTCTACAGGCCGTCCCTGCATGTCCACTGAATGATAGAGAAATATGGATTATTTTGCCCTAAATCTGTATCTAGAAATGTTGAGCTTTAGGGGCAGGCTAGGATATACCTTTGTAAATTCTGGTTACCAAAGAATATAGGGGGATTAGCTCTCCCTCATCCTTGGAGCTACTTCCTAGCTGTTCAATTGCAACATTTAATGAATTGTGCCTTACTAGCTGGTATTTACTCTATTAGCACCATTTTGCTGACATGTACCCCACATACCACGTTACTTAAGGCCCTAGAAGCAGACTCTCTTAAATAATCTCCATAGAACCATACACAATCCTTATTATTGACATTATGGAGAACAATATGATCCTTACTGAACTATAACAGATTTACCAAATTTTCTCCTATTTGAAATAATGAATATTTACAGGAACTCAAACGTTTAGGTACTTTCAACAACTGGAAAAGACATGGGATTACACGCCTCTCCCAATTATATATCTCTATGATGCTAAAATCCTTTCAAGAATTAAAGGATGAATAATTACTCCCATACCAATAGTCAGTTATTTTGTTGCATACTGCTCAGAAACTGATTCAGTTTGGGTGACACCCTGATGCCTCTTGTCCAAGATGTAGGGGCTGTCCTGGCACTCTCATTCATATGGAGGTGTTTTAAATTACATAGGTGTTGGATAGCTTTCCCCATCCAATAAATTCTGTCTTTGAATCATCTCTTTTGTAGGACTTCATATTCTGTATACTTAGCTACTTGGATGAAGAAATTATACCAGCCAACATACAGATGCCAGTGCTCCGATACCGTTTCCACAGGATGACGCACTGATGCCTCTTGTCCAAGATTCAGGGGCTCTCCTAGCACTCTCATTCATATGTTATGGAGATGTCAGATCCCAGCGCTTCTATATTTTTTCCAGGTCTGCAAACATATTGCCCTGAGGAGGTTAGCACCCCTATCTACTACCCACTTAGACTGGCTGAAAGCTGTAAATGAAACTATAGTGAAAGAAAAATGTATCTACTGTATACCAAGTGGGTATGTTCTAGGAAATTGATTAAATGATCAGAGCCCTGGTTAAACACTCCAGGAATAGCTCCTAGATCTCTAGTTTTGGATAGGATATTTGTATAGCCCAGGAAGACTGAGTATTTTTATTTAACTTATGAGCTGTACCTGACATCATGCTCCTCAGGGTTATACTTTTTTTGCAGCCCCTTACAGGTGGAAAATGGTGTCTTATAGGGAGATTAAAGTGACTGGAGTTACAGTATGTCCTGTGGAGAATATGCAATTATTCTTTTTTGATGTACGGCAATAAATAAAACAACTCCAGTCAACAGGTTGCTTTGACAATTGTTTATTAAATGATAACACTCTACAATTCAATTGCATTGTTGTTGGTGTTATTGTAACACATAACACACTGTGGTCTGTTTCAGGTTCCATTGGATGCATCAGCATTCATTTACCTTGGCAACTGTTTGCTTTAGGTATGGAGGTATGGTGTTTCCAATGTTCTAAGAATCCTGGGGGGGGGGGGGGGTTGTGGAGAAAAGGGTTTTTTTGTATGTTTTCTTTTTCTGTTTGTGTAAAAAAAATTTGCAGTAGTAAAAAATGATCTGATTAAGAATAAAAAAAATGTTGAGCTTTAACTAAATCTGTAATAATCTCCCATTGTGTGTATGGGGTACTGTACTTTTGGCAACTTTCTTAAATTAAACGTAAACCAATTCATTAAACTCTCATAAAACATTTACCATGTAAATGTAATTTAAAACTAATTTTCAATCTTTTTAAATCTACAGGTTCTACAGGTTTTATTTTAATTATACCTGGTGATCCTGTTATCATCAGGAAACGCACCCTGAGCAATGACTCATCCACCTTACTAACCGTTCTGTATCAGCCACCCCTCTCTGCCAATCCCTCCACTGGCTTCCCATTGCCCAACGGATACAATTCAAAACATTAACAATAACATATAACGCCATTTATAACTCTGCCCCAAATTACATCACCGATCTTGTCTCTAAATATCACCCAAACCGTACTCTCCGCTCCTCGCACGACCTCCTGCTCTCTAGCTCCCTTGTCTCCTCCTCCCATGCTCGTCTCCAGGACTTTTCCAGAGCTTCCCCCATCCTCTGGAATTTTCTACCCCAATTTATCAGACTATCGCCTTCTCTGCTCACTTTTAGGTGATCTCTGAAAACCTTTCTCTTCAGGGAAGCCTATCCTGCCGTCAGCTAATAATGGAATCTTCTACTCTTCCTACCAGTCCATCCCCCACAGTTGCTACCTTTTGTACCACTAGCCCCTCCCTCCTAGATTGTAACTGTATTGTTGCTGTATTGTCTCCCATTATATTATAAAGCGCTGAGCAAACTGTTGGTGCTATATAAATCCTGTATAATAATAATAATGACATGAACCTGAGTGCATGTACATGTAAAGGCATGAAGAGGCTTTAAAATATCCGAAGCATTTGAAGCAAAAACAAAAGAGAAAAACCATTATCTTCAAAAAGTAATATACTTGGCAATTGTTCTCCGTTACTGACTAGAATAGATATGCAGGTAGGAGCTCAGATTTTTATTCTGAAGTTCCTTATCTGCATGCTTTTTTCAGTATTTCAGAAAGAATTGAAGCCAGACAATTAGAATTTCCAAAAAGAATTCAGCAACAGCAGCCTACATATTGCCTCCATATTGCTGTCCATATTACTGTCAGTAAAGATCGTCTTTAAACTAGTGCATCAAGTCAACTGCAATTTTAGTTATAGCTATAATATCTCCCTAACAAAGTGAGGTTTATCATCAGTGATACTTCTCAAAAGACTCAACATTGGGGCTCCAAAGGCTGGAGCTAAAAGGAAATCTGCCATTGTTAAAAGATGGAGGATGCTACTAGTGTCCTCTGTTTCTAAAAATGTTAGCTGGCTGGTTTGCAACTGACCCTCTAGTTGTAATACTTTGAGTCATTGAGCAAGGATGCACATACGTCCTCATGCACACTGGAAGTTTTTACAGCGGCTGTTTTTGGCTTTTGGCATTTTTTTCTACAGCCAGTAAACTCCCCAGCATGTTATCCTATGTGTCCATGCATACATAGACTGTACTCAAAGTTTTTTGGCAGGGCGTTCTTTGCCTGGAAAAAAAAACAGAACTAGTGGGGTTTCTATGAGTTTTTTAGCTGTAAAAACGGTAATGCTGAAACACACGGCAAAACGCGGTAAAATGCGGCAAACTGGTGGGTTGTTTTAGCAAAAAAATATTTTTTGTTCCTAAAAAAAATGCTAAAAAACGCAAATGTGACAAAACGCCGCTAAACACTAATACAAAAATGCTAATAAAACGTTGCAAAACACATTTTTAACGTGACTTTACACAGCTAACGTTACTAGCATTCTGAAAACGCACAGTGTGCATGGAGACTAAGGATGCCTGATTTTATCTTGACTTACCTGATCTGCATATTTACTAAATGTCAGTGACTTAGAATGCACTGAAGCCACTGAGAGATCATAACAGCCAGGAAAGCAGCATTTTCAGAAGGTCAGCAGTGGTATTCCTATAGATCTTTCATGGCAAGTTTATTTTAAAGTAAAGGCAAAACTTTTTTTTTTCATTTTGGATAAAGTAAGGGATGGTTGTAACCCCTGTCATTTTTTTTAGCCATCTATGTCCCATTGGGGAGATTTCCCTTAAATTTCTGTTACATAACAAAACAGGAAGTGAATGGAAATCCCTCCAAAGTGAAGGAATTCCTTGTTTTCACCAGGGTCCCCAGGAGTACTGACCCTATTGGAAGTTTTCCCCTCTATTACAGTTCTGCGGATAACCCATAATTTGGGATTTTCCTTCACTTTCAGTGATATCGCTAAAAAAGGACAAATAAAAAGGGTGAATTTCCCTAACGGGGACACAGATGGCAATAAAAACCTGACGTGTTTTAATCCCTCCCCACTCTATCCAAAGCTAAAAACGTTTTGCCTTTAGTTATACTTTGAAAGACTGGAAAGTGTAGATTTGCATCTCACAAGGAGAGACATCTGTGATATAAAAAGGCTGTAGAAAGTCTACCAGCAGCAGTAATGCTGGCTCTAATGTCACATGAGGTTTAAAAGGATTCTAAAGCAGTGGTCTCCAAACTGCAGCCCGAGGGTGTGATGTGGCCCTTTGCTTGCCTTTATCCGACCCTCGGGGCACTTTTCCTCAGACTGATACAAGACACTATTCCTTTCCTCCAAACAATGGGGCATAATTACTACTGATGTCAACAATGAGGCACTATTTCTCCCACTGACACCAACGATGGGGCACTATTCCTCCCACTGACACCACTGATGGGGCACTATTTCCCCCCACTGACACCAACAATAGGACACTATTCCTCCCACTGACACCAATGATAGGGCACTTTTCCTGCCACTGACACCAACAATAGGACAATATTCCTGAAACTGACACCAATGATGGGGCACTATTCCTCCCACTGACACCAATGATGGGGCACTATTCCTCCCACTTACACCATTGATGGGGCACTATTTTCCCCCCACTGAAACCAACAATAGGACACTATTCCTCCCACTGACACCAATGATGGGGCACTATTCCTGTCACCGACACCAATGATCGGGCACTATTTCCCCCCAATGACACCAACAATAGGACACTATTCCTCAAACTGACCAATGATGGGGCACTATTCCTCCCACTGACACAACTGGGCACTATTCCTCCCATTGACACCAACAATTGGGCATTATTCCTTCCACTTACACAAATGAAGAGGGGCTATTCGTCCCCCTAATACCAAAGATGGGTTGTTTACTCCCACTGATGCTGGGACAATTTCTACTCCCAATGGCTACAGTCTGGCCCCCCGAAAGTCTGATGGACAGTAAACTGGCCCTATGTTTAGAAAGTTTGAAGACCCCTGTTCTAAAGGTTGTAATTTAAAAAAAAAAATCACAAATCAAACATGTTATACTTATCTGTTCTGTAAAATGGTTTTGCACAGAGCAGCCCCAGTCCTCTTCTTTTTGGTTCCTCTCAGGTGGTCTTGGCTCCTTCCCCCTGCTGAGTGCCCCCATTAGCAAGCCTCTTGCTATGGGGATACTCGAGCAGGTTAGCTCCCGAGCCATGCTCCTGTGAATGCACATTGTCCATTCACACACAGAGTGCTGCTCAGCACCCCCCTCCTCATTGGCTCACTGGTTGTGATTGACAGCAGCAGGAGCCAATTGTTCCCACTGCTGTGTGTGCTAATGAAGAGAGAAAGACCCAGTAGAACCGCGGCATTCATACACATCGCTGGATCAAGATGGAGCTCAGGTAAGTATAAGGGGAGCTGCACCCAGAAGGTTTTTTACCTTAATTCATAGAATGTTTTCAGGTATAAAACCTTTCGCCTTTAGGACCACTTTAAGACAAGTGCTTTAGCGAGATTTTAATTGTAGCAAAGCAATCGCTGATATTGGAATATGTCATGAAAGGCAAGTCTAGTGATATCATAATATTAATAGAACACACTAAACTTATTCTACTAAATATTTGTAATATATAGAAGGAATATTTAAAATCTTTTACATTTCATTTACTTAGGCTAAAGTTAGGGTTTTTATTCAATGTCATTATAGACTATTCTTCTACAACAGATTTCAGGTAACAATGAAGCGAACAGTAACAGTTTATCCCTGAAAATTACTGCACAAGGTAATGTATTTATATCATAGATACTGTATGCTACTACATTCTAGCACATTACAACTCATTGGCAAGTTAAATAGATTGGTCTGTTTAAAGAAGGACAGTATGGTATGTAAATATCACTTGATCTAAACTAAATACTAACTATAAAACATTAAAAAACACTAATTTCAAATACAAAAAAAATTTAAATGTGTGTTATAGTGTTAAATAAAACCAGTAAAAAAAGTAGAAAAACAACAGTGTGTTCAGTGCCAGGGCTTGGGATGTCGGACTGCAGTCCACGGTGTGCTTTCCTTGGTCTTGCCTACAAAAGGTACAGCTGTAATAAAGGGATCTTGGGGACTGCACCTGATGCCAGAGTGCCAGCGCTGGTGATGATAATGGACTGGACTGCGGTTCTTGACATCGGATGGGGAACTGTACTGGAATGGAACAGTCACTGGAGGCAGCATAATCTGGACCGGCTTCAGTGGAATCATCTTATCTTCTGGCTTTGGTCTGATGGCACTTGTCTCTCGGTTTTTGGACAAGAAAGAGAAATTACTTGGATTCTTCATTGTTACAGACATAATGGGAATGCCACTTTGTTTCGGTGCCTTCGTAAACTGTAAAGAGTCGGTATAGTTTTTGTGAGAAGAAGATCGGTCATGTTGGTCTTTTGGTGTTCTTGGGCTCATCAAATTATTTTCACGGTTTAGGAACTCATTGATCTTTGCTTGAGCGTTTGAAATAGCTGGGGTGGTTTTAAGATTTTGTGCTTTTGATTTCTTCTTTTTGTCATCTTTTCTTGGAGATTTTGCAAACTGAATGCCACTAAGCAATCCCTTAGCAGCAGCTCGAGCCAAAATATCTTCAGGAGAGACAGACTGAGAAGGAGCCGTCTAGAGTAGAAGCAATGTAAAGAAAGTCACCTTGGTTATCAGACAAAATAGTCTGCTTCTCAAATATATTGGAGATAAGAACCCATTACGTGGTTAGAGTGTTGAATGTGTGTTGAATGTTTTTTTTTTTTCACAATGCATTTAAGATCATCACAAAACTCAAATATAAAATAATAAAAACAAATGTTTCTCAGTCCCCCTACCCCAAATGTATGAAAGATATTATTTAAGAGGACCGGTCATGATAAAACTAATGCAAGACCAGTTGCTGCCTTGTCAATGTTTTGGTCTCACACAGTGCACACAGTGCAGCCTAATCTCACCCTCTACTTAAGGCAGAAGAATAGGATACAGACAACGTAACTAAAGCTAAATAAGGAGGCAAATGCAAATCATTTATAAGAAATTCTGCACACTTTTGAAGTGATTGAGAATTTTTGCAAAAGCCCAGTTGCAACTGGTTCTCTCAAAGTCAACCTTTAAAAACAATATGTTATTAACATTTTATCATCCCACAGCACTGGATAACCAGGGAGAGCCCCAAGTTTATTAATGTTCATTAGGGCAACCTAATCATTGCATTGCGGTAATATGTGGCAAAACCTGCATGTAAGTTCACCTAAGTACTTTGTGCTGCCATTCATGTTGCCACTGTTACAGTAACAGGCAATGCATCTGCGCAACACACATAGTATACATTGTGGTGTGCCGCATTTATAAAAAGTGTAAACTTTGATTTTCGTGCCATGTATTGGCAGGGCATTAATACTAAAGCTGCTGTCTTAATGCATTGCACAATAATCTATGTGCATGAATGCACTGCAACAGCCTAGAGAAATGTGAATTCTCCCTAAATACTGTAAGGTTTAATTGACACAAATTATTTAAATGTCTATATTGATTTTTTACTTTATTTAATGTCTAAAAGTCTTTGATTGGATGTGTGCCATATACAGTACACCCACACACCAAGTTTAATATGTATTTATAATATATTTACAGTTCTCTCACCTCTCTTGTCATGACAGCAAGAAAACAGCCATTGCAATTATTCGATGGATCCATTTTGAAGAACTTATCACAAGCAGTTTCCATTTCTGCTGGAGGGCAAACAGAAATAACAGGTGGACTCAGCCTGCAAGAAACATCATGACTGGTGAAAAAAAAGCAGAACCGTAATGTGAAAAGATTGTTGGTCATCTCTGAAGTGTTTTAGAATTACAAAAGGCCCAAAGAGCTTACTGCCTTGCGGTCTTTGGTAAAATATGAAGCCAAAGATGCCTGTTTTTGTAAGTACTAGTGGTTATAGAAGGTCGGTATACCCACTGAATTTGTTGTTACTCCAACGGGTGAATTGCAGGCAAATTTACAGTGGTTGAATTTTGGTGCTCACCTATAGTGCCCTGTGTATTCTCCCCCTGGTGAACAAGCTCAGCCCTGGCTGACTTGAGTTTGTTAGGCCCAACCCTAAATTTACTAACCCACAATGCAACATGACAACTAGCAGAAGCGTTTCTTTTCTAATTGATTTATGTGACCTTTAGTGTAATAATAGATATAACACATGCAAGTGCTAACAATGTTTTACCTGTATGGCTTTACTTTGGTTCCATCCATCTTGAACTGAAGGGCCTGGCTGATGACATTTTCATTCTCCTGTTGATACACTGAGCGTGTACAGTATACAATAGTATGCACTTTATTAACTGGAAGGAAAAGACACAACAGATAAACAGAAGCCTTTTTATTGTCATAAATGGAAGGCTGTGAATATGGCATTTGGTCCAGGCCCTGGCCTACTTGTATAGATATCAGTAATAGTCCCTTCCAGTGCCCCATTCCTGGTGTCAGTGGGAGGAACAGTGCCTCATCCCTGATGTCAGTGGGAGGAACAGTGCCTCGTCCCTGATGTCAGTGAGAGGAACAGTGCCCCGCCCCTGGTGTCAGTGGGAGGAACATACCCCCATCATTGGGGTCAGAGGGAGGAATAGTGCCCCATCGTTGATGTCAGTGGGAAGAATAACGCCCCATTGTTGGTGTCAGTGGGAAGAATAGCGCCCCATCGTTGGTGTCAATGCAAGGAATAGAGCTTCATATCAGTGGAAGGAAAAGTGCCCCAAGGGCTGGAAAAATGCGAGCAAAGGGCTGCAGTTTGGGGACCCCTTTGTCCTCTGGATATTTAGGAAGACGAGAAACCCTTTATTTTAAAGTGTACGGCCTCTTCTTTTTTTTTACCAAAACTTCAAGATATAACCTTCTTCCTAGTATTTACAGCATATAGCACTGACCTATTAAGCAGTATTTTATAGTAGTATACTGAGTTAGATAGAACCAGTCACATCAGTCCTACCCTTTAAGAAACTTACAATTTTTTGTTATCTATATCACACTCTTACACTCTTGCATACCAACTAACATGCTAGCATGTTTGTTTGTTTTTTACTGTGGGAAGAAACTGGAGTTGCCAGAGGAAATCATGGTGATCCTACAAAGAACATAAAACATAAAAACATTTGTTGTATTTGAAACCCAGACCCTGAGCAGCAAGAGTTTAATGCATTTTATCAACATTTTGTCCATGAAAAATATCATTTTCATGCTAATCTCTTCAGGAAATTATTTCATTTATATTTATTAAGATGGAATCACGGTGCTGATCCACGTCTATCTTAAGCCAGCCCTGGCTTCCAAACCAACTCTGCAGGCATTTTAGCTAGTTAGGAGATCTTGGTCATATGAGGGATGTCCTAAAAACCATATGCTAGGACATACCATGGACATACCTTGTACACTTGCAGCCTCTTACCCAGTCTTGGTCAAATTGCCACTAAAATTGTCAAGACCCAGCTGTCATTTTGACAGACGGGCCCTTCTCTGTGCTTCAGAATCTCTGTGTAAATGATACCTGCAAATAATGTCTGCATGCATAATTAATGAATATATTGTAAGGATATGATTGTAACAATGTATTCACACTATTTCTTTCATGTGCAGATCAGAGGACTTTCATTTAAGCTGTACATAATGTCAGTTAAAGTAGAATTCCAGTCAACCCTAACTACTCTTAAAAATGTCCCCTCCCCCCTCTTAACGCCTCTTCTGACTAACCTGTGTAAAAAAAGATCTGCATGCTTTCCTTTTTCAAGCTGCTCCAGTCCCATCCCGTGATCTCCCCTGTGTCAGCCAGTGGCAGTTACAGGGGAATGGAGAGAGTGATCGACAATGGCTCGTAATTGCTGAGCGGTGATGTCACCCATAGGCTTACTAGTTTGTGCTCCCTCTACTCCCTTGCAGCCAGAGCTGGCTGACAGAGGGGAGCCGATCACTGGACTGGACCAGAGGAGACAGAAAATACATAAGTCTACTTATGAAGGTTAGTCAGAATAGGTGTTCGGAGGGAGTTACATAGTTAGTCTGGCTGAAAAAAGACAAAAGCCCATCCAGTTCAACCATTAAAAAAAAAAGTTAAAATCCTATACCCACAGTTGATCCAGAGGAAGGCAGAAATACCCAGCAAAGTATGATCCAATTTGCTCCTGCTGGGAAAAAAAAATTCCTTCCTGATCCCCCGAGAGGCAATCAGATATTCCCTGGATTAACTTTACCTATAAATGTTAGTATCCAGTTATATTCTGTGTATCCAAGAAAGAATCCAGGACTTTTTTTAAAGCAATTCACTGAGCTGGCCAGAACCAACTCTTGAGGGAGTCTATTCCACATTTTCACAGCTCTCACTGGGAAGAAACCTTTCCGTGTTTAGAGATTACATTTCTTTTCCTCTAGACGTAAAGAGTGCCCCCTTGTCCTCTGTGATGACCTCAGGGTGAATAGCTCTACACCGAGTTCACTATATGAACCACTGATGTATTATACATGTTGATTATATCCCCCCTTAATCTCCTCTTCTCAAGAGAGAATAAATTCAGTTCCTCTCATTTTTCCTCATAACTGATCTCCTCCATGCCTCGTATCAATTTAGTTGCCCTTCTCTGCACTTTCTCCAGTTCCCCAATGTTCTTTTTGTGACTTGGTGTCCAAACTTTTACTGCAGATGAGGTATTACTAATGATTTGTACCGGGGTAATATGATATCTCTCTCTCTGGAGTCTATACCTCTTTTAATACAAGAGAGGATTTTGCTCGCTTTAGATATCGCAGCTTGGCATTGCATGCCATTATTAAGCTTGTGATCTACCAGAACTCCCAGATCCTTCTCCCCCTAGTATGTATGATGCATGCATATTCTTAGCCCCCAAGTGCAGAACCTTACATTTATCAACATTAAACCTCATTTGCCACATAGTTGCCCAATTAAACAGTGCATTGAGGTCGGCTTGTAAGTTGAAGACATCCTGTAAGGACGTTATTCCATTGCACAGCTTGGTGTCATCTGCAAAGACTGAAATGGCAATTATAATCGCAGACCCTATATTGTTTATAAATATATTAAAAAGTAAGGGTCCCAACGCTGAACCTTGGGGTACACCACTGACACCCCTAGACCATGAAAAGTATGAATCATTAACCACTACTCTTTGAATACGATGTTTTAGCCAGTTTTCTATCCATTTACATACAGATTTTTCCAAGCCCGTAGATTTCACCTTACACATTAGCTGTGTGTGTGGGGAACTGTGTCAAATGCTTTTGAAAAATCCAAGTATACCACGTCCACCGCCACCCCTCTGTCCAAGGTTTTGCTCACCTCCTCATAAAAATAAATCAGACTTGTTTGACAACTTCTGTCTTTCATGAATCCATTCTGTCTGTTGCTAAAAATATTTTTTTCCAGCAAGAACTCATCTATGTGATCTTTTATTAAACTCTCCAGTATCTTCCCAACTACAGAAGTTAAACTAAAAGGTCTATAATTACTTGGTAAAGATTTTGACCCCTTTTTAAATATTGGCAACACATTGGCCTTACGCCAATCCAGTGGTACTATGCCAGCCATTAAAGAGTCCCTAAAAATGGGAAACAATGGCTTTGAAATGACAGAGCTCAATTCTTTAAGGACCCGTGGGTGTATGCCATCTGGTCCAGGTACTTTATTCACTTTTATTCTGTCTAAATATTTTTGGATTATATCAATTGTGAGCCAATGTGGATCATCTGGAGCTATGTCAATACCATGCCCATTATGGACAAGAGCTCCCCCATGCTCCTTTGTATACACAGAGCTGAAGAAGGTATTTAATAAATTTACCTTCTCTTTATCCTCAGTCATCCACTCTAGATTATTTTGTAAAGGGCCTACATGCTCAGACCGAACCTTTTTACTATTAATATATTTGAAGAATTTTTTGGGGTTGGTCCTGCTATCTTTTTCAATCTGTCGTTCGTTTTCAATTTTTGTGGCTTTTATTTCCTTTTTGCATATTCTGTTACATTCTTTGTAATGTTTAAACGATGATAGCGTTCCTTCATTTTTATAAATAATAAAAGCTCTTTTCCTATTATCGATAGCTTTTTTAACTTTGGCTGTAAGCCACATAGGTTTGATTTTTAGCCTTTTAAACTTGTTGCCCATGGGAATATATTTTGCAGTGTGTTCACATACAGTCTTTTTGAAGAACTCCCATTTTGTGTTGTGTTCATCAATGCCAATATTCCCTCCCAGTCTAAGTCTTGGAGAGCAGCTCTCAGCCTTGGAAAATTAGCTCTCTTAAAATTGAGCGTTTTTATTTTTCCCATATGTGCTTGCTGTTTACAGCTAACAATAAAGAGTAGTTAGGGTTTAACAGGAATCTCACAATTGTGGCAAATAAGGAGCTGAGGAGAACAGTGAAAGATGCAATGCAATATAACCAGGGCAGATTTAGTAGCTGTTGGCTGCATACAGAATCCTGGAGTCTCAGAATACTAGGGTACGGTGCCTTTTTTAAGGTTTAAAATGCCCAGTACATGAAAAAGACATGCAATATACTTGTCCTAATCTTGTACAGTATTGACCCTGATCAAACAAAAGAGTGTTAGAATACTGATCACCTACATTTCATAGCATGGTTCATCTCAGACAGCTGCTGTTTGGCCAGATTGTTCAGTCTCTCAGCTGACAAGGACCCTTGCGAAAGATCCTGAAGCAGAGAGGTGTCTGTACAAGAGAATACATACATTTGCTTATTTTACAGGAACATTAAACACAAATGCACATAAAGCATGTTTAGCTGCACCTTTAATATAAGATTCTTATTGTATGGTTAAGGGGTATAAAAATTTGTAATGACACACCTAAAGGTAATCTGTCACAAAGGAAATATGTGAGTGAGAAGTCTCAGGAGGTAGCCAACATACTCCAGCTCCTGAGTTGCGTGTAAATCTGGCCAAACACTGACTGAAATTAGGCTGGTTCAGTAGGGACTGGCCAAATTTTGATCAGTGTGTGCCAGTCACAGCTCACCAGATAGAAAATCTTCTTTGATCAGCGGCTGCAGCTGCTGATTGGTGTTTTCCGATACAAGTCCCACCTGGAAGAGGATTTCTCCATCCATCTTGTTGGCTGAATGAAAAAAACTATCAGTGTATGGCCAGCTTTATTTATGAGGAAGTCATTACAGTGGAGCTAAACAGCTGATGTTTTGCTAACCAGGAACTTGCATGGAGCCTGGAAAACTGAAAAAAGACAGTTTCTTTTTAAGGCTTTTCACAACTGGTTTTCACTTTGGAGCGGAGAACAGGATTTTCTAATCACTACCATTGGGACATTCCCAAGCAAAATAATGAGGGGTGGGAAACAGCCCTATTAAAGGGCTGTCTGAAGGACTTAAGGTCCAAAACTTACATTAGCCAATGTTTGAAAATCCACCTTATAGAATTTTGTAAAGGTATGTTCCATAGGCCCGGTAGCTGCATTACAGACCTGAGATGCTGAGACTTGATATTGAAACATCCAAGAAGCACTTATGCCCTTCACAGAATATGCTCTTACCGGAAAGCAGAAACTTACCCTTGCTGGCTATAAGCCTGAATAAAACAACCTGCCTGACCCATCTAGCAATAGTAGAATGAGAGGCTGTTTGACTCTTTTGCAATCCCTTCTGTAAGATAAACAGTGAGTCCAGCCTACTTAAAGGTGCTGTAGCTCAGAGATGTGCCCTTATAGCTCGAACTCTATCTAAACAACGTAAAGCCACTTCTTTTGGCTTCTTTTTAGGGTTGAGCCAAAAAGACAATGTCTTGATTAATGTGAAATGACAACACTAGGTTCAAATCCTGTGGTTCAGAAAAGGTTTACATACAGAAAGAGCTATGTCCCCCACGCACTGCACAAATGTCTTTACCAGTGAATGCAAAGCCAACAGCTAGATAAGTATAGCTAAAGCCGAAATCTGGCCTCTCATAGTATTCATAGCCAAATAATGACCAACCTTGAATAGAGAAGCCCTAAGATATGCTTTCCATATACAGTTGTGTCCAAAATAACAGCAGTGTGTTGAAAAAAGTGAATAAAGCTCAAAATCCTTCTAATAGCTTTTTTTTCCATACACACAAATGCATTGGGAACACTACACATTCTATTCCAAATCAAAACATGAAGAAAAATATATCAAATTTGTGTTGTTCCTCTAAAATAATTGAAGAAAAGTGAATATAAAAATAGCAGTGTTTGCATTCTTCTTTACAAACTGTTTTGCATGAAGTCAACCAACTTCTGGCACCTGTGAACAGGTATTCCAGCCCAGGATGATTGGACTACATTCCACAGTTCTTCTCTATTTCTTGGTTTTGCCTCAGAAACTGCATTTTTGATGTCACCCCACAAGTTTTCTATTGGAATAAGATCCGGGGATTGGGCTGGCCGCTCCATAATGTCAATCTTGTTGGTCTGGAACCAAGATGTTGCACATTTACTGGTGTGTTTGGGGTCGTTGTCTTGTTGGAACACCCATTCCAAGGGCATTTCCTCTTCAGCATAAGGCAGCATGACCTCTTCAAGTATTCTGATGTATTCAAACTGATCCATGATCCCTGGTATGCGATAAATAGACCCAACACCGTAGTATGAGAAACATCCCCATATCATGATGCTTGCACAACCATGCTTCAATGTCTTCACAGTGTACTGTGGCTTGAATTCAGTGTTTGGGGGTCATCTGACAAACTGACCCAAAAAGAACAATCTTACTTTCATCAGTCCACAAAATGTTGCGCCATTTCTCTTTAGGCCAGTCAATGTGCTCTTTGGCAAATTGTAACCTCTTCAGCACATGTCTTTTTTTCATTTTCAACAGTGGGACTTTGCGGGGGCTTCTTACAGATAGTTTGGCTTCACATAGGCATCTTCTAATTGTAACAGTACTAACAGGTAACAAAAGACCTTCTTGGTCTTCCTGGAGCTGATTGTTGGCTGAGTCCTTGCAATTATGGCTACTCTTCTATCCAAATGGTAGTTTTTCACTTTTTTCCACGTCTTTCAGGTTTTGGTTGCCATTTTAAAGCATTTGCGATCATTTTAGTTGAGCAGCCTATCATTTTCTGCACTTCTTTATATGTTTTCCCCTCTCCAATCAATTTTTTAATCAAGGTACACTGTTCTTCTGAACAATGTCTGGAACGACCCATTTTCCTCAGAGTTTCAGAGAGAAATGCACTGTAACCAGCATGTACAACATTTGCTGCCTTCCTTCCTTAAATAAGGGCAATAATTGCCACCTGTTTTTCAAAGAATGAATGACCTCACTAATAGAACTCCACACTGCTATAATTTTGAAAATGCCCCTTTCAATTAGTGATTCAATTACACAGAACCATCAGCATGCATGTCATGAGTGTTGGGTCTGTTGGATTTCTATTGCTCTACTACACCTGCTAGTAAATTATTTGCCATGTAGAAATATAATTTCTACCAAAAACAGTGACTGATCAGGTTAGTGATGTCTGACTGCTATTATTTTAAACACAACTGTACAATGGTAAACCCTTTGAAAAGACAGCTTTCTGTCTTCTAGAAATCTGTATAACAGAGTCTAAAAGAATGCCCTCTACCTCTATCCTGCTTAGTAATTTTGGCAGTATCTGATGGGAGGAAGAAAAGGCATATATTCGACTAAACTGATACCACAGTTACTGGTGTGTCCAAAGTGAAAGCCCTCTGACTACAAATCTGTCCGGTTTATTATTTAAACTGTAAGTAAGCTTATCCACATCCAGAGTCCCCCACTTGTGATATATCTGCTGAAACACTTATACTTGTAAGGACCATTCCCTTGGATCTAGCTGCTAGTGACTTTATAAGGCTGCCTTCCAATCCTCAACCCCTGCAATGTGCACCACAGAGAAAGCCAGAACATGACATTCCCCCCAAGACAGAATGTGGAATGCCTTGCTGTCTGTTGCATGACTTCTTGTACCTCCATTATGACTTGCATATGCTACAGCAGTTGCAATATTGCAAATCTTTTTTATCTTCTCCCCGCTTGCAGTGGCAGGAATACTCCCTTATTGTGAAGTTGTCTTGTCTCCTGATTTAGGTAATTTTGGGGTCCATTTCGTCTTACAAAACTGAGACTTTTGTTTATTCTAAAAACATGAGATCTGAGCTGAGTGAAAAGAACATTTCTTAGCCCCCAACATAGAAGGCTTACTTACCAATGGTTAACTTTTTTCTATAAGGGCAACAAGGTCCCCCAACAAAATCTTGTGAATGAATGTGTCTAGGCCGTACCAAACAACCTATCTTCCTCAGAAGGCATTTTTTCCAACTGTTTTTTGCAGGGAAGTTTTCCTAACCAGTACTTTAACCACTAAATACACAACAGACATTAGAGCAATGTGGGATGCCTGGTAAACAGTACTTGGTCCCCTAAGGAATTTAAGAAATGTTTAAATATTTTGGTGAGTGTTCTTCTTTAAAGTGGTCTTTTATATTTATACAGCATATTACTAAGGCTCTTCAATATACAATAGTTTCCCTTTGACTGCAATACTGGTATTCAATGTGACCAGACATTTTTTTTGCCTATAAAGTAGGCGAACATACTGTCACCAAGATCACATTGGCCATGAAAGTTACCAAAGAATCCTCCAGAAGGATCCTAGTTCTAGCTACTTGAATCATGGCTTCTGTAGTCACAAACAATACAATTGTGATAATTACCTCCATGTTCATTTAGAATAAACTCCACAGGGTTGCTGACTCCTGATCCAGAGCACTGAGGTAGCAGAAGAATAAGACTGGCCTTTTGTAATCTAGGATCACTGTGGTCAATGTCAGTGAAACTCTCTTTGAGCATCTTTACATCTACAAAGCAAAATACTGGAGTCAGTACAAGTCATGGGTATGATGTACTCTAGCTAGTAAAGTAAACTATAAAAAGAACATAATATATAAAGAAGGTATATGGAAAAAGTAATCCCCCTGGAGGCAAATAGCTACATACAACTAAATACATATAGTACCTAGTTTTACCTTCAAAGCATCTGTATTTCTATTCATCCATTCCTGAGCTTTACAAAGCCCTGTCAGATAGAAGAGCTATGTTGCTGCCCAGACTTTTCTTCACTGAATTTAGGTAATGAGGTTGAGTAACCTTTCTGTCCCCAGCCTGTGACTCGAACATTTGTAAGCACACTGCAGCACACCTGACTGGCCTGTATTGCTGCCCCTCACTCTCCTAGTCTCACCTCTACCATCCAGTGGATTGCAAGAGGCAAATATAAGTCAGATTTAGGAACTTATACATTTTGTATAACAAAATAAATGTCATTTTTATTGTGCTTAACTACATTCACTAGTGTTTTCAAATCTACATCGAGTTGAGCTTTAAAGATGTTTCATCACAAGTTGAAAAGCTTGTTATATCTCAGTGCTGTGCTGTTCTTTAACAGCGTTGTCAGATCGCTAGCCCCTCCCCATCGCCTACCATGATCCAACGACGCTGAATAAAGGAGACTTCTAACTAACAGAACAGAGGAGAGGGCCCTGGAGCACACACAGCCTGCACAGCCCCGTCTGCTTCTGAATGCTGCAGACAGAACATGCATCTCTGTACCTCCTCTGCTCTATTTTTACAAATAAAAGACTGAGCCTACGATCTCTTGTAGGTGCCAACTAATTCAGAGAAGATTGCTACTATGGTAGCTGGCGTTTTGCATTGTGACAGCAGTTGGGGAGCAGTGCCGGTCATTCACCACATACAGTGAAGGAAATAAATATTTTATCCCCTGCTGATTTTGAATGCTTGCTCACTCACAAAGATATGATCGGTCTAAAATTCAAATGATAGGTGTATTGTAACACTGAGAGACAGAATAGCAAGCAAAAATTAAAAAGAAATGCATGTATAACAAATGATGCACTGGTTTGCATGTTCATGACGGAAAAAATTATTTGATCCCCTTCACAAAACATGACTTAGTACTTGGTGGCAAATCCCTTGTTGGCAATCACAGAGGTCAGACGTTTCCTGTAGTTGACCACCAGGTTTGCATACATCTCAGGAGGGATTTTGGCCCACTCCTCTTGGCAGATTCTCTCCAAGTCATTAAGGTTTGGTGGCTGACATTTGGCAACTTGAACTTTCAGCTCCCTCCACAGATTTTCAATCGGATTAAGGTCTGGAGACTGGCTAGGCCACTCCAGGACCTTAATGTGCTTCTTCTTGAGCCACTCCTTTGTTGCTTTGGCTGTGTGTTTTGGGTCATTGTCATGCTGAAACAGCCATCCACGACCCATTTTCAATGCCCTGGCTGAGGGAAGAAGGTTCTCACCAAAGATTTGATGGTACATTGCCCCATCCATCGTCCCTTTAATGTGGTGCAGTTGTCCTGTCCCCTTAGCAGAAAAACACCCCCAAAGCAGAATGTTTCCACCACCATGTTTGACAGTTCTTGGGGTCATAGGCAGCATTCCTCCACCTCCAAACACGGCAAGTTGAGTTGATGCCAAAGAGCTCGATTTTGGTCTCCTCTGACCACAACACTTTCAACCAGTCCTCCTCTGCATCATTCAGATGTTCAGTGGCAAACTTCAGAAGGGCCTGGACATGTGCTTTCTTGAGCAGAGGGACCTTGCGGGCAGTGCAGGATTTCAATCCTTATCGGCGTAGTGTGTTACCAATTGTTTTCTTGGTGACTGTGGTCCCAGCTGCCTGGAGATCATTGACAAGATCCTCACATGTAGTTCTGGGATGATTCCTCACTGTTCTCATGATCATTGACACTCCACAAGGTGAGATCTTGCATGGTGCACCAGACCTAGGGAGACTGACAGTTGTTTTGTGTTTCTTCCATTTGCGAATGATTGCACCAACTGTTGTCACCTTCTCATCAAGCTGCTTGGCGATAGTTTTGTAGCCCAGTCCAGCTTTGTGTAGGTCTACAATTTTGTCCCTGACTTCCTTGGACAGCTCTTTGGTCTTTGCCATGGTGGAGAGTTTGGAATCTGATTGTTTGATTACTCCTGTGGACAGGTGTCTTTTATACAGGTAACAAAATTAGATTAGCAGCACTCCCTGCTTCTAATCTCAGTTTGTTACCTGTATGAAAGACACCTGGTAGCCAGAAATCCTCCTGAATTTCCCTCATGAACATGCAAATCAGTGCATAATTTGTTAGACATGCATTTCTTTTGAATTTTTTGTTGCTATTCTGTCTCTCAGTGTTACAATACACCTACCATTCGATTTTTAGACTGATCATTTCTTTGTGAGTGGGCAAACATTCAAAATCAGCAGGGGATCAAATACTTATTTCCTTCACTGTAGTAAGCTGCTTGCTCTGGGAGAACTTGGCAGGAGAGAGGGCCAGTGGTGGATCTCAGATGAGGAAGACCGAGCTGCTCTGTGCCAAACCATTCCACAGAGCAAGTAAGAATGACTTGTTTGTTATTTTTTTATTGTCTTTAATATCACTTAAATAAAATTAATGATATTCAAGTATGTATTCTTAATTTTAAAAAGTGCCTTCTATTTTTCTCAGCCTCCTCCACATTCCACATTCCTATTTTTCAGCAGTGTGATCTGACTTCCTATTACAGGGTGGCTATACTTGTTCTCCATGTTGCTAATGTATGTAGGAGCGTAGCCATCCTCCCTTGCTTTTTCCCAAGATGGACTATGGGATGTGTAGTGTGTGATACACAGGACCGCAACTACCATTCCATACAAATTGAAGTTAGGGAGAAAAAGAGAGGTTTGCGAGCTCACAGAGGACAAAACAAGGAGGCATAAAACACAGTATGAAGCTATTTCATGAAAAATAGATTACAAGGCCATTGAGTAGTGGATGTGTATAGATTATCTTTGGAGAATAAGGATATTATTCAGTGTTGGCTTTACGCAAATGTGTAAATAAATATTAGAGCATTGTTTATAGCATTTTGCTATAATCAGTGCATTTAAAAATAACTATGCATCCATCCCTTCCTTCCTACGCACAAAATTAAAAATACACTGTAAGTGTCAGTGATGGAATGATATCATGATTGATATATAGTACTTTGCTGAAAATGTACATCAAGCTGTGTTCCTGTAGCATATGTATCTGACATAATATAGTTTTATTTCAGGAAAGACCTACTTTTACACTCCATGTTCTTGAAGATTTCCTGCATTTCTTCATCTCTGGATTCAGACTTAACCCCACATACATATATACTGCACATGCCCTGACTGGTCAGCACGGAGAGGTGGGCGATGGTAAAGTCTGGAAAAGGGTTGGCCACAATAATATCACTGTCCATGTTGTGCAAGGCTTTCACAGTATGTGCTGCAACACTGTGTGACTTGTCCTATAGAGAAAGAACAAATATGGCAAACATGGTTACAGTTGCAAGAAAAAGTATGTGAACCCCTTGGGATTACGTGGAGTTTTGCATGAATTGGGCATAAAATGTGCTCTGAACGTCATCTAAGTCACAACAATAGAAGAACACAGTCTGCTGAACATAATACTACACAAACATTAGATGTTGCCATGGTTTAATTGCACATAACATGTAAACATTCACAGGGCAGGGAGGAAAAAGTATGTGAACCTTTGGACTTAATAACTGGTTGACCCTCCTTTGGCAGCAATAACCTCAACCAACCCTTTTCCTGTAGTTGCAGATCAGACCTGCACAACGATCTGGAGTAACTTTGGACCACTCCTCTTCACAAAACTGTTTCAGTGTAGCAATATTCTTGGGATGTCTGATGTGAATCGCTCTCTTAAGGTCATGCCACAGCATTTCAATCGGGTTGAGGTCAGGACTCTGACTGGGCCACTCCAGAAGGCGTATTCTGTGCTGTTGCAGCCATTGTTTTGTTGAATTACTTGTATGCTTTGGGTCATTGTCCTGTTGCATCACCCATCCTCTGCGGAGCTTCAGTTGGCGGACAGATGGTTGTACGTTTTCCTGCAAAATGTCTTGATAAACTCTGGAATTCATTTTCCCATCAATGACAACAATCCATCCAGGCCCTGAGGCAGCAAAGCAGCCCCAAACCATGATGCTCCCTCCGCCATGTTTTACAGTGGGGATGAGGTTTTGATGTTGGTGTGCTGTGCCTTTTTTTCTCCACACATAGTGTTGTGTGTTCTTCCCAAACAACTCAATCTTGGTTTCATCTGTCCACGGTATATTTTGCCAGTAGTGCTGTGGAACATCCAGGTGCTCTTTTGCAAACTTCAAACGTGCTGCAATATTCTTTTTGTACAGCAATGGCTTGCTCCGTGGTGTCCTCCCATGTACTCCATTCTTGTTTAATGTTTTCCTTATTGTAGATGTGTCAACAAAAATGTTAGCATGTGCCAGAGATTTCTGTAGGTCTTTAGCTGACACTCTGGGATTCTTCTTTACCTCATGCAGCATTCTGCGCTGTGCTCTTGCAGTCATTTTTACAGGATGACCACGCCTAGGGAGAGTAGCAACAGTGCTAAACTTTCTCCATTTGTAGACAGTCTGTCTTACCGTGGACACATGAACATCAAGGCTTTTGGAGATACTTTTGTAACCCTTTCCAGCTTCATGCAAGTCAACAATTCTTGATCATAGGTCTTCTGAGAGCTCTTTTCTGCGAGGCATGGTTCACATCAGACAGTGCTTCTTGAAACCAGTAAACCCAAAACAGGTGTGTGTTTTTTAAGGGCAGGACAGCTGTCAGCAACACATCCAATATCATCACACTGATTGGAGTCAAGGTTGGCTCACTCCTGGCTCCAATTAGCTCTGGGAGAAGTCATTAAGCTAGGGCCTCACATACTTTTTCCTCCCTGCACTGTGAATGTTTACATGTTATGTGCAATTAAACCATGGCAACATCTAATGTTTGTGTAGTATTATGTTCAGCAGACTGTGTTCTTCTATTGTTGTGACTTAGATGACGTTCAGAGCACATTTTATGCCCAATTCATGCAAAACTCCATGTAATCCCAAGGGGTTCACATACTTTTTCTTGCAACTGTATAGAAGATACATCCTAACTTTTGTAGGGCCTAGAGATATGGAATTTTCCTGCAGCACTAAGTCTGCCTCAGCACTCATAGTGTGACATGGCACAGGGTACAAAAGTGTCTTTCAAGCAGACAGAAGTTACCTCCTGAAAAGAGAACTGAGTATACCTTTAATTTTACAGTATATGTGGCATTTAGCCTGGATTCACGCAACATGCATTGTGTGTGGTGTGTAGACATGCTTTAGCCGCTTTCCCGCCACCCTATAGCAGATATACTGCTACAGGGTGGCAGGGGTGCACAAAATTACGTATATATACACGTGATTTTGCATTTCTGGGTACGGGGCGTGAGTGGGCCGCCCATGCACCCTACCCGCGCCGCTATTTGCGGCCTAGGCTGTCAATCACTGGGTCACGCCTCGTTACTTGCTGAGCATTACCAACGGAAGGAGAGAACTGTATGTAAACAACACAGTTCTCTCCCCTGTCAGCTCCTGCAAACTACTTTGTATGGCTCTGCATAGCAGAGCCATACAAAGCAGTGTGCTTACAGTTGAAAACACAGACACAGCCTCATAGTAAAACAGCACACAGTTAACCCTTTGATTGTCCCAGATAATAACCCCTTCCTGCCCATTGCCATTAGTAAAATGTCAGTGCTTTTTATTAGCACTGATCACTGTATTGGTGTCACTGGGGATGTCAGTGACACCAAGTCATTTCTCCCCAGTGTTAAAATGCCCACTGCAGTCTCGCTATAAGTCGCTGATTGCCGCCATTACTAGTAAAAAAAAAAAATCCCAGTATATACAGGTATACCACCATTTGTAAATGCTATAACTTTCACGTAAACCAATTAATTTACTCATATTGGGATTTTTTTTAGCAAAGACATGTAGCAGAATACATTTTAGCCTAAATTTATGAAGAAGTTTGAGTTTAAATTTTTTTACTAGAGATGTATAATAGCAAAAAGTCAAAAATATTGTTTTTTTTCTCAAAATTGTTGGCCTTTTTTTTTATAGCCCAAAAATTCAAAACTGCACAGGCAATCAAATACAACCAAAAGAAAGCTCTATTCATGGGGAAAAAAGGATGTAAATTTAATTTGGGTGCAGCATTGCATAACCGCGCAATTGTCAGTTGTCGTAATGCAAAAAATGGCCTGGCCAGCAAGGGGGTAAATCCTCTGGAAGGCAAATGGTTAAACACACTTGAGTAGAGGTGTGTTGACATTCTTTTTTTACCTGCAGCATTAATGTGTTTTCTTTCCCCAGCAGAAGCCATAATGTTTTATGTTGTTTTCCTTAAAGTGGAACTAAAGTAAAAAAAAATTGTGAGCAGGCAGCCTTTTATTTTATTGCAAAGGATACGTTATGTCTCTTCTGCAAAAAAAACAAACCTAGCTGACTGTTTACAGCCGGGTCAGTAGATGTCAACAGCTGGCAAGTGATCCAATGGTCATATCGCCAGGACAGAGGTAAGTATTTGGTGCACTTTAGTTCTGTTTTAACAAACGCTGTGAAGCGCTAAAGTGTGTTGCAGCATGCGTTAATGTCAAATATTTCATATGCTGCTCCGAGATGATGAGATCGCACGCCATCACTCCTCCATCATATCTTAGGTACTGGATCAGCATCTCTCCGCTAAAGCAAATAACTGTACCAGCAAAAAGAATGCTGCACACCAAGATGCAAAATATTGTTCTTCTTTCATTAAAGCAGAGTTCCAGATGAAAAAAAAATTAAAAAGTCAGCAGCTACAAAACAGTAGCTGCTGACTTTTAAAATACAGCCACTTACTTGTCCTTCAGTCCAGCAATGTCCTCGCCATGGCTGGTTTCACCGACCGTCTTCTCTCCCTGGTGCCGGCATCTTTAATGTGGACACCAGGCTCTGACAGCTTGCGGCTTTACAGTCGGGTGCCCACTGCACATGCGCGAGAAGCGCTGTGCTTTGTGAATGGCCCCGTAGTCTTCTGCGACCAGTCACGTGTCCCAGAAGACTACAGGGAGGGAGTGGGGGAGGACAACTTCCGCTTCTGATCGCCTAGGCATCGCAGCGGAAGTGGGAGCGGGTACCTGTCAAATTTGAGTATCCGTTCCCCCCTGCTCCCAAAAGGATCCAATCCTTAATGGGGAGCGGGGGACAAAGAATTAAAAAGGAACTTCCCCTTTTGGATGGAACTCTGCTTTAAAATAGCCATCAGGAACAGATTCTATTCTGACATGTTTTGCATTAGGCACAGTGCTTTGTCATAAAATTGTACATAGCTCAAAACATGGCAGAATAGAACCTGTTCCCACTGGCTATTTTAATAAAGGAATATTATTTGCATCTCAGAGTGTGGCTAGTACAGTTGGTGTTCCATTACTTTTTTTTTTTTATTTAAGAAAGAAGATACGGATTCCAAGTGGGCTACCCTCGCAGGGGAGAGCACTTGTGTTGAAAGCAATTGGTTGGCTCACATAGCAGTCCACATCATGCCAGGGAAGGCTCTGATTTGTTTCCTCATAAGCAAGGAGGTAAAAGGAATAGGTGGGAGAGGGTGAAGTGGCTTTGAGGCTGGATGGGTTATTATGAGTTCATATCCACTGCTGTGGAGGGGTCTTCCAACCAACAAGCCCATATGTTGCAAAATTTTTCTTTCTACCACTATTCTCATACGTCTCTTGATATAAGGGAAGATTATAAATGCTTCCAAAAGTATTAAGTGAGCAGTTGCTTTCTTCCAATGCACTGCAATTGATTTTACGGCATAGTAGCGTAACAGTACCTGTAGCCTTATAGATCCAATGGCGTATGTGGGGGCCATGCGTTCTACAAACCCCAGTAGGCACAACCGATGTTCCATTTTTACCTAGCTCAAATCAATGCAGCAAGTTAGAGTGAACTGAGCCTAGTGGAAATGTTGAGCAACGTCGCCCAACAGATGTGGTGTAAATGGGCCCCAAAGGCATATGTGGTGCTAAATAAAACCGTCAGTGAGCTTTGACACTTGTGCTCTCCAGGGAGATCTGTTATCTTTCTGGAGACCCTCATACCCAAAAGCCATAAATGTGTGGTGCAGGCCCTCAAAAGGCCCACAGTGCTGCAGAAAATATTTAGGTGTATGGGTACTGAGAGAGAGATTCTAAAACGCTGACATTGTGAAGTAACCACTGAAGCATTAAAGGGTAATAGAAGTAGAACTGATGTCAATGGTTTAAGAGAATTCTACACGATAATAACCCTCCTTCCCCTAGCACATCTCTGTAGGAGGCTGAGGAACCAACAGCATCCCACCAAACAAAGTCAACACGCCAGGTGGGAGGAAACAGGTCTATTAATAATAAAACCAAACTGGTGAAGACTCACATACATCTGGTATATATGAACATTAGTCATTCTCAGTCTGCAGCACCTACATATTTTTCCTTTATGAAAACAAGGTTCACCAATAGTATGTACTCAGTCTAAAAGATAATATTATTGACAATCCAATATTATTATGGATCTGTCAACTGTTTTACATACTAGTTTCTATAGCCTTTAACAATGTTTAATGTGTATCTAAAGCCAAATGCTTTCTTAGTGTTGGATGTGGTAGAGAATAGTATGAACTCCTATCTGGTTTTTATCCCTGTCTGTGCTCCCACTGGGGAGACTAAAGTGTAACTAAACCCAAAACAAAAACATATTATCATTTACTAGTCCATAAATGTGGTTGCTGCATATTTTTTTCCAATATTTTCACTCAGTAATCCTGCCAGTACATTTCCTGTGCTATGGTGACAATATTTTCTCTTGTATTGTATCTATGGAAGAACAATGTAGTCACCCTAGAACATGAAATGTTTAGATCTACAGAACACCTCCCCTTCTCCATAACATGGTAGGTGTTCTGTAGTGCTCAGCAGTGAACTTGGCAGGTCTGATAACACTACTTGAGATTACACGGCAGAGCGCAGAGGTACTTATGAGCTCAACAGATTCCTGTCAGCATGAACAAGTATTTTTGGCACTTATCCAACAGATATTTCAAATTAAATTACATTTAACGGGCCAAAAAGGGGTAAATACAAGAATATA
Organism: Staurois parvus; assembly: GCF_062004578.1. Classification (NCBI taxonomy): domain Eukaryota; kingdom Metazoa; phylum Chordata; class Amphibia; order Anura; family Ranidae; genus Staurois; species Staurois parvus. Next base: position 2,023,593 of record NW_028318530.1, read on the forward strand.
ATTGTTAGGGTTTACATACCCTTTGACCTTTTTTGTTTGTCTAGTGACCTTTTCCAAAATGGTGATGGGAAATACACAATTTTACATTTGTCACTGTTACAAAGGCTGAAGGGAAACCTTCCATTGAGGACCTGTTCTAACTCTCTAACAGGGGCTTCCCTTTTGCTTTGGTCTCTAGGACAAGAAGTAAAGTGACATTTCCTACCAATATGCGGAAATAAAGAAAACTTACAGGGGTTTTAACCAATCTGTAATCTATCCTAAACAAAAAAGTTTTAGCTTTAGATATTCTTTAAAAATTGTTAACATTCATACATTCTACACATATCACATTCTGCAATGGATGTCACTTTGCCCTTGTATTTACGCTCAATGCATGTAAACATACAGTACACTCACCGGCCACTTTATTAGGTACTCCTTGCTAGTATCAGGTTGGACTCCCTTTTCCCTTCAGAACTGCCTTAATTCTTTGTGGCATAGATTCAACAAGGTGTTGGAAACATTCCTCCGAGATTTTGGTCCATATCGACATGATAGCATCACGCAGTTGCTGCAGATTTGTTGGCTGCACATCCATGATGTGAATCTCCCATTCCACCACATCCCAAGGGCGCTCTACTGGATTGAGATCTGGTGACTGTGGAGGCCATTGGAGTACAGTGAACACATTGTCTTGTTCAAGAAACCAGTTTGAGATGATTTGACCTTTGTGACATGGTGCATTATCCTGCTGGAAGTAGCCATCAGAAGATGGGTACACTGCAGCCATAAAGGGATGGACATGGTCAGTAACAATACTCAGGTAGGCCGTGGCATTTAAACGATGCTTAATTGGTACTAAGGGGCCCAAAGTGTACCAATAAAATATCCCCCACACCATTACATCACTAACCTGAACCGTTGATACAAGCAAGGATGGATCCATGCTTTAATGTTTTTTACACCAAATTCTGACCCTACCATCTGAATGTCACAGCTGAAATTGAGACTCATCAGACCAGGCAATGTTTTTCCAATCTCCTGTTGTCCAATTCTGATGAGCCTGTGCGCATTGTAGCCTCTGTTTCCTGTTCTTAGCTGCCAGGAGTGGCACCTGCTGTGGTCTTCTGCCACTGTAGCCCATCTGCTTCAAGTTTCGACATGTTGTGCCTTCAGAGATGGTAGTCTGCATGCCTTGGTTGTAATGAGTGGTTATTCAAGTTACTGTTGCCTTTCTGTTATCTCAAACCAGTCTGCCCATTCTCCTCTGACATCAACAAGGCATGTTTGGCCACACAACTGCTGCTCACGGGGCGGACCATTCTCTATAAACCTTAGATATGTTTGTGTGTGAAAATCCCAGTAGATCAGAAGTTTTTGAAATACTCACACCAGCCCGTCTGACACCAACAACCATGCCACATTCAAAGTCACTTAAATCTCCTTTCTTCCTCATTCTGATGCTCGGTTTGAACTTCAGCAAGTTGTCTTCACCACGTCCAGATATCTACATGCATTGAATTGCTGCCATGTGATTGGTTAATTAGCAATTTGTGTTACCAAGCAATTGAACAGGTGGACCTAATAAAGAGGCCGGTGAGTGTATAATAATAGAAATAATCAAGTGGCCAGCCTGATTTCTTAAAATAGAACTGAGCTCAATATTGGATGTACAGTATTCTGAAATATAGCATTCTCTACCCAAGGTTTTGACTTTCTCCTTATAGAAGTGAATTCATTGATGTTACACAACGGGGTTGATTTACTAAAGGCATATAGGCTGTGCACTGCAAGTGCATGGAAAGTGCAGTTGCTCTAGTTCTGAGGGGAACATGCAATGAAAATTAAAAAAACAGCATTTTTGCTTGCACATGATTGGATGAAAGAAATCAGCAGTGCTTCGCCTCACATCAGAGCTTCCCCTTCGGATCTAAAGCAACTCCACTAGCAGTGCACAGTATACTTACCTTTAGTAAATCAACTCCCTAGTGTACTAGACATCAAGGCTCTAAAAGGATAACTAATCCCCCCCCCCGCTCACCCCCCCACACCCAGATGCCCCACTGTGACTGTGGATGGGGTTTCCTCCCCCCACACGCACTGTCAAATTTTAAAATTAGCATGGCTCTGCCCGCACAGCTGCATTATTCATTCACAAAAATCTGGAAATTAAAAAAACTACAAGTCTCATCTGCCATCATGGCAGACAGACTTGTAGTTTGAATGAACTGCAGGCGCACTGATCAGCACACTCATAGTTCATTCACACTGCTTGTAGCTCAGGAACTGTATGCCTGTACAGAGGTACAGGCGGAGAGCTCTAGGAAGTGCCTGCAGGAGCCTGACATTGCATCCACAATTCGCTGATCACAGATCACAGACCACATGCTCTGCAGGCTCCTAAGAAAAAAAGAATAAATGCACATTTTTTTTTACCTGCAAAAATATATGCATTTTTTTTCAAAAGGTGAAATTAGCCTTTAAACAATTTAGGATCAATGAGAGACAACCCTAAGAGTGGCCAGGACCCAGGAGACCTGATTTTGTAGGTGTCCTAATCTGGTGATGCATTGGAAAAATATTGTGAGTACTGGAACAAAGATGTTTGTGACCCCTTAACCTGTGTTCTTGGCTCCTTCCATACAGGGAAGTGACAAACACAGTAAGGTCACGATGGGTCCCTTTTTCTGACATACAAATCGGTATACCTAGCATTGCATGCCCCTACCATCTCATTAATCCACAAAAGTCTGACATCTCTCCTTGAGTCTCATTACACTGTTACAATGCTTTCTTCTACCTGCAGCAGACTGATGACATCATCTCCACCTAGACAATTTCACTTGCCTGGAGTTCAAGAACCGCATTTTAATTATAGTAAGTAAAGTTTAAGTATAAGTTCACCTTTAAGATGTACAAAGCAAGGCTGCTTCCTATACATGACACTGGAATCTGGTGTTTTTTTAGGGTTTTATTAATGCGGATGAGCTGTATAAATATTAATATGTATAGAATTCCAGACAGCAGTTCTTCTGATAAATGATCTTTCATCGTTCTGCTCTTTTACTGAGGTGGTTAAGATTGCTATTTATGTTGCATCCTCATTTGTTATCTGCTTGTTTTTTCTTGTAAAGCTGTAACACTCGCAAATAAAATTGGATTTAAATTTTTTTCTGCTCTGCATTTATTTTGCATAGCTTCCAATAAAATTTGGAATTGCCGAGGGAAGCAATCAAGGTAAGCACTACAATAACTTTTCATAGAGTGTGGGTGAGCAAGTGATCTAAATCCAAAAACAAACATGTAATGTATTGCAGCTTTCCAGTCCTTACATATTCTGGCTGCATTCATTTTTTTTAGTCTTTTTCTCTTTATTTCCTGGTTGCCCTGTAAATAACACACTTCCTGTCCCGGGGTGGCTACATTTACTACCCCACTGTATCTATAGAGGAAGTTGTATTTGACATCCAGGCTGGGTTTCAAATATGTCGGTCTTCGTCATGTGTATTACATGGGAGATGGGGAAGCTAGTAGTTTACAGAAGAAAGATAACATTGCTTTTGCTAACAGTTTATGCCACAGGAAGTGACAAGAACAGTGCATATCTGGCAAAGATAAACAGATATTTTATGAACTTGCTGAAAATGTTTTTTGCCTAAAAAAAAACCTATGCAGCTACTACATCTAAGGACTGGTGAGTTGCGATATAAAACATTTTTGTTCTTGGCTTTATTGGCTTTATCTTTTAAGTTAAAGATTACTGCAAGAGTAGTAGGGCAAGTAGGTTAAAGTTTCCTCTCTCATGCCACTTTGCTCGCTTCTTTTTACCATTCCCACCTGCTTGAGACCTCCCCAATTCAAACTTATATATAAAGTTGGACCTTCTAGAAAGTGGTTGATATCTAATATTTCTAATTTTTTGATCACTTTCCATTCCCCAAACATCAATACATGAAAAAGAGGGAAAAGCACTTGGGCTATGATCATCCCATTGCCATCGGATGCAGCCATGTAAGTAAAATTTCCATCTGCATGTTATACAAGGAAAACACTTATATAATGTACAGTATGTATAAGTACTATTTCATTGGTACTACACCCCAAAATGGCTCCACATAATTTATCCCTCTACCTTCAACTACTACTGGAGATGACAGCTAGGGATAGCCTCCCTCCATATATTGGTCATGTCAAATGCCATGTCTGTGTATAGACATTTTGGTCTATCATTAAAGAAATAATCTCAAGGATTAACAGCTATCAGCTACCCCCCTTGATCCCACCCACTATGTGCTATGATTGCTATTTCCCCATGTACCAAAAGCAAATACATTTATCTCCCACATTTTAACAGCTACAAGTTGTCTGATAGCACTAAAATGGAAGCAACCTGCTCTCCCTCCCCCCATACTGGACCTTTTCAACCAAGAGGTACAAATCATGGTGCTCCTATCAATTAGAATACACAACACTCTCAAAAATATAACAATAATTATGAACCTTGGACCCAAATCTACACATCACTAAAGGAATGGTGAAATTCATCCCTCTCAACTCCTTTTCATGGTTAGACACACATTCTCTTCCTTTTTTCCTCTTTTTCCTCCTAATTTCTATTGTCCTTCAGTATTCTTGGCCTGTCTCTCTGGCAGCAGTGAGTGCCATACATGTTTCACCAAGACCCAATGTATCTTTTCAATCATTTTATATTCTGCATATGTTTCAGCATGTAATTGTCATACAGACAAGCTTACATTATTTATGGACATAAGCCTGGAATTTGTGATCCACACTTAAGTGCTTTGCAGCCTCTACACATCTTGTGGCCCTTCAAGCTCCAGCTGGGCTAGTATCTTAGCATGTATGGTTCCCTATCCTTGTGAGCAAGCCAGGAGTGGTGAAATGTGTCAAAGAAGGTTGGTTTTTGAGTGGAGATATTGCTGTAGGCAGTCAATTCATTAATTATTAAAAAATACTGCAAGAAGAGCTAAGCAGGGTGTGGCTTACATTCTATCATATTCTCAGTTGAGAAAGGAGATGGGCTACTATGGCTGGCGTCCTAGTTGTCCATGTATAAGAGAGGCCAGACCAGAGTGGAGCTATGGGTCCCTGTGTTTTTCTAATTTGAGTACATTGGTAAACTTTTTAAGTTGAGTATTGCATACTTTATCAAAACTGCCATCATTGCACCTTCTGAGTTAGTATGTCTTTCTGTATTTGATAAACTTAATAAAAAAAAACAACTATTCTCACTACTATGGAGATATGTTTCTTTGAGACTGATAAGACTTGGGAGCAATTGTAATAGTTACTTATTGGCCACAATAAGTCTTTCTAGTATTCAAAATAGCACATTCCTTGGCGAAATATTTTCTGGACAACTGAGCAGGGTTGTTATTTCCTTTTATATTTGTCACTTTTAGACTTTTGAGGCGTTACATTGATATTATTAGAGGCATTTTACCATCTTATTAAATCTGGTAGCTAGTTACAATACGTTTAACTTGCCAATTTATAAAATGCATTGAATAAATGCCAGAAGTGACATGCAGACAGTAAAAGGGGGTCTGTAACTTTGCTCCCAAGACATAAACCTGTTAACGTCTCTGTAGACAATACAGTACATGGTCTACGCATATCTTGTGTCTTTATGATGGTTACCATGGTGACGTATTGTACTCCTACACTATCTCAGCCCATGCAGCACTCAAAGTGAAAAACGCTCACAGAAAGGCAATATATTTCATGTTGGCATTGTCCTTCTAGGGATTAAAAGATCAAGCTCCCAAACTGGGCAGCTTCTGTTTCCAGTGATAAACAGCCTGACATAAACATGTTGCTGAGCAACCCTCTCACTGATGCACTGATATTGTGCCTCTGCGTCCACAATCCTTCCAAGTCTGCAGAGAGTGGACAATGTAGTTATAAATCACACACACTCTTCTGGGATCTCTGCAGCTTTTATGTGCGGTTTCCTAAACTAGAGGACAAAAATGCTTCCAAGACAAATATCACTGTCTGGCAGCCCATGTTCGCTGAGTAGGGAATGACGCATGACTATTAAGGTTGCCTAATCAATCGTTTTATGGTCACTAATTGTTAAGCTGCACTTATGCACTTGTACTTGTAATCCTTTTTTGACAATGATCAGCATAACTATTTTCACCATAATCACCTCTACACTTGATTCATCCTTTGCGGAGTTACAATCTATTGTGTCAACACCACAGATAAAGTCTGTGTTGGGGAAAACATAAAGGGCCCTTGTCCAGGGTTCTAACTCTCCTAGGGATCTACAACCTGGACACCTTGAACTCTGTACAGGGACTCTTTAAGATGTCCTGGTTAACCCAAATGCAAACTAGATATGGAATGTATTTTTTTTAAATGTACGTCTACCGAAAACTCTGTTTTATTTTAAAGATTTGAGTAGAGGGGGTACGGATTAACACCCATGTCAAGCCTTTATTGCTTCAGCTAGAGAAAGTGCCAGCAAGCGATTCTAACGGTTCATTTGTTTTTTTATTTTTTGGAAAATAACAAACATGCTATACTTGCCTGCTGTGTGCAGTGGTTTTGCATAGAGCAGCCTGGATCCTTCTCTTCTCGTGTCCCCCACAGGCTCTCCTGGCCCCTCCCTCCTGTCAGATGCCCCCACTGCAAGCAGCTTGCTATGGGGGCACCCGATGCTCCATGTGTCCACTCACACACGGAGCCACGACTTGGCCCCACCCCTCTCTCTCCTCATTGGCAGACTGGCTGCGATTGACAGCAGTGGGAGCCAATGGCTCCCACTTGCTGTCTCAGCCAATGAGGAAGCAGAGACCCGGGACAGCCGAGGCTGTCATTCACATCGCTGGATTGCGATGAGGCTCAGGTAAGTATTGAGGGGGCTGGGGGCACTGCTGCACACAGAAGGTTTTTATCTTCATGCATGTTCTCCTGTTCTTCTGTGCTGCACACAGAAGGTTTTTATCTTCATGCATGTTCTCCTGTTCTTCTGTGCTGCACACAGAAGGTTTTTATCTTCATGCATGTTCTCCTGTTCTTCTGTGCTGCACACAGAAGGTTTTTATCTTCATGCATGTTTATCTTCATTCATGTTCTCCTGATTTGGATCAACTGATCCAGGAGCTATTTTCATCTGACATTAAAAAATATTCTAAAGCTTTGATAAAGGGCAACATTTTTTGCCCCCCGAAACGTGTTGGCTGTCAGTTGTTCTGTTTTTGCTGTCTCCTATAGAATCAATAAAATATCTTTATGGACTCTTTATGAACCTTTGTTCCTGACATGTTCTCTAGCCAAAACACAAAATATTACAATCCAGACACTGATTCTGGGAACAACTGTCTGAGAAGTTAATTCTCCTCACTGTGTAGAGATTTACTCTCACTTCCTGTTGCATCTCTGGGACTAGACTAGGAAAATCTCCCCAACAGAAAATACAGAGCCAAACAAAAAAATGATTGAGCTTTTAACTCTTTCCTACTATATCCAAAACAGAAAAAAGTTTTAGGAATACATAAACCTTAAAGTCTACTTCTGAATGAATGTATAGAAGAGATAACAAAAATATTTTAAATTGTTAAAAGCGATTTCAGAAAATACATTTATTTAAATGTACATTAAAAGATATCTGCATACCTGTAATACAATCTTATAATCAATGAACATGTCCATGCTGCTCAGCTCTTCTTTAAGATGAGTTGGAAACACAAGCAAATCCTGGCAATGCTCATCCAGGCAATACTTATAACCATCCAGGTCTGAGGGAGATTCCACCTGAGTGAATCCTTCTTTTTTCAACATGTTTAATACCTCTGTGAGGCTAATTACAGAAGTACAGATCAGCATTAAAACCAATTTTATATAGAAAACACATCTCAAAGCACACCTGCCATTTGCAGGAAAGCAGGTAAGTTAGGCAGCCAATAGATAAACAGCAAAAGTGAGCAATTCTGATAAAAGTTGTGAAAAGGTGTATAAGAAGACGTGTGACTGTTTCTGGAGACAAAAAAAGATTAATTTTTTATTTTCATTTTATCTAAAATTAACAAGTTGGGGAAAACCATGATGTGCCAGGATGACATTACTAGTATGACTAGATACTGTGGCTTATCTTTTCTATTAAAAAGAATGCATAATAGAAAAAAAGTTTATAAAACAGAAAAACATGAAGGGAAACTTTAAATTGAAATGTCAAAGAATGTAATTATAGATGACTCTAAGGCAGGGGTCCTCAAACTTTTTAAACAGGGGGCCAGTTCACTGTCCCTCAGACCGTTGGAGGGCCGGACTATAGTTTAAAAAAAAAAACTATGAACAAGTGCGGACAGTACAGGAGATGCCCAGAGACTGCAGACATAGTACATGAAATGACCAGAGACTGCGGACATACAACGGCGGTGGGAATACTGGGCCGGTCGCTCCATAAGACGCACAGACATTTCCCCCCAAGTGTGTCTTATGGAGCGAAATAGTGCCCCATCATTGGTGTCAGTGGGAAGAATCGTGCCCCATCATTGGTGTCAGTGGAATAGTGCCCCATCATTGGTGTAAATGGGAAGAATCGTGCCCCATCATTGGTGTCAGTGGAATAGTGCCCCATCATTGGTGTCAGTGGGAGGAATAGTGCCCCATCATTGGTGTCAGTGGGAGGAATAGTGCCCCATCATTGGTGTCAGTGGCAAGAATCGTGCCCCATCATTAGTGTCAGTGGGAGGAATAGTGCCCCATCATTGGTGTCAGTGGGAAGAATCGTGCCCCATCATTGGTGTCAGTGGGAGGAATAGTGCCCCACCATTAGTGTCAGTGGGGGGAGAAATAGTGCCCCAGTGTTGGTGTTAGTGGGGGGAGGAATAGTGCCCCATCATTGGTGTCAGTGTGGGGGGGGGGGAAATAGTGCCCCGTCATTGGTGTAAGTGGGGGAAGGGGATAGTGTCCCAACATTGGTGTCAGTGGGAGGAATAGTGTCCCATCATTGGTGTAAGTGGGGGAAGGGGATAGTGTCCCAACATTGGTGTCAGTGGGAGGAATAGTGTCCCATCATTGGTGTCAGTGGGGGAAGGGGATAGTGTCCCATCATTGGTGTCAGTGGGAGGAATAGTGCCCCATCTTTGGTGTCAGTGGGAGGAATAGTACGTCATTGGTGTTAGTGGGGGGGAATAGTGCCCCGTCATTGGTGTCAGTGGGGGGGGGATAGTGTCCCACCATTGGTGGAATAGTGTTCCATCGTTGGTGTCAGTGGGGGGTGGAATAATGCCCCATCATTGGTGGCAGGAGTGAGGGAGTGGCCGGAGTGAATGAAGGAGCAGCGCTTCCTGGACTGGATCGTCGTGGGACTGGGACACGGAGCCAGGTAAGATACAGCAGCCCCCTGCCCGCCCCTGTACTTAGTGTCCCTTCCTCGCGGCAAATACGCCCCTGCCAGCGGGCCGGATAAATGTCCTCGACGAGCCGCATGTGGCCCGCGGGCCGTAGTTTGAGGACCCCTGCTCTTAGGTGTGTAAGACAGCACAGGACAAGGTACCACATCTTGCAAATCTCACATGACTAACAAAGTTATGTGTTCTTGTCTCTCTGTGGTCACAAAAAGTAAACCCAAACTGGTATTCAGGAAAGTTTCATCATACCTGACTTTGGCTGTATTGATCCATGCATAGAGTGGCACCATTGAAGCTCTTTGTTCCTGTTTCCGTACAGTCTCTGGCAATATATATTCAATGGTCGGAGCTGAATACTTAATTCTGCATTTTGCAAGGGCAGCAGCCAGTTTGGTTTTGTAGCTAAATGAAGTAACATACGACCATATTCATTTTCTTTTACTTGGCATGTAATGCTTCTAAACACAAACCAACTGCTCCTTATGTTAAAACTAACCCTAATGGAATAATTTACAAAATGAAATTGACACTTGAAGAGTACAAGTAATGACCAGTAAGAATAATGCTGCAATGAAAGAAAACACAGGTGATGGATACTTTCTTTGGTCTCTCAAGAGTTTTGTGCATTTGGGAAGTATCCTTTGCTGGCTTTCATTGCAGTATAAGGCTGCTTAACAGTGGGCGAGGTAGGTATGTGAGGATTTCTAAGTGTCATGAGGTACAGTATTATACTCAGTATTATCTCTTTTATATCTATGACATGGCAATATGAAAATATGAAGATCTGCGGCATAAAGTCACTCTGTGGTCATTTTAAAAGTGCTAAACAGGCAGGAGATAAGAAGGCTGACATCCAGAGGTACCTGTTTGTATGATCACATACACTGTAAATTTCGCTGAGAGCTCTAAAATGAGGGTTTTCTAAAATGTAAATAATGTGTCCTTTTGCTTGAGCCTATCCCCTCCTAATTGTGGTCCATGGCTATGATAAAGGACACCAAATGATAATGGTTTAGGAGTGACCAGTATGCTCTATAGCATCTCTTGTCAACCAGGGTTCTGTGGAACCCTAGGGTTCCTCTAGAGGTTGCTAGGGGTTCCTTGAATTGTGGCTGACTGACCTCCAGTCTGATTGTGCCTAGATAGTTTAAGTCCAATGCCACTAGGCAGATCCAGTGGCATGACACCAATTATATTTTCAGCTTTCTGTAAGGTATTCTGACTGCCACTGTATGGGACATACGGTACTTCCCTGTGACCACCAATGTAAGGGGCATTCTTCCCACTGGTCACCGATATAGGGGATATTCTTCTCTTTGACCACCAACGTAGGGGCATTCTTTCCACTGACAGCCAATGTAAGGAGGCATTCTTCCCACTGACCACTAATGTAAGGGACATTCTTTCCACTGACCCCCAATGTAAGGGGATATTCTTCCCACTAACCACCAATGTAAAGGGGGCATACTTCCCATAGACCAACAGAATAGGGGGAATTCTTCCCACTGATTACTAATGTAAGGGACATTCTTTCCACTCACCCCCAATGTAAGGGGATATTCTTCCCACTAACCACCAATGTAAAGGGTGCATACTTCCCACTGACCAACAGAGTAGGGGGCATTCTTCCCACTGATTACTAATGTAAGGGTCATTCTTTCCACTGACCCCCAATGTAAGGGGATATTCTTCCCACTAACCACCAATGTAAAGGGGGCATACTTCCCATAGACCAACAGAATAGGGGGAATTCTTCCCACTGATTACTAATGTAAGGGACATTCTTTCCACTCACCCCCAATGTAAGGGATATTCTTCCCACTAACCACCAATGTAAAGGGGGCATACTTCCCATAGACCAACAGAATAGGGGGCATTCTTCCCACTGATTACTAATGTAAGGGGAATTTTTTCCACTTACCACCAATGTCAGGGACGTTCTACCTACTGACCATCACACGTTTAATATGTAACATGGCAACATGAACTTAACAGAACACTTTAAAACCATACAAAAATATTTAAAAAAATGACACAGCCTACTTATTAACCCATTTGCAGTATAATGTGGGCAATAAAGGCACATACACCCTTTAAGAAAGCATCACAGATTGCATATGATTCACCGAGACTATGACTGTACTTCGTTAGCTCAGTTAACTGAAAAGCTTGAGAAAAGGCATTAAAGTCATCTGAATGAAGGGCAACTTGAGGGGTACATAATTTTGCAAGTTCATACAGGGTCCTGTGTTTTGTTTTGTTTTTTTTGTGGTGCATGCAAATGACTGTCCTCATGAAAGATGAGTCTCTTCTTCCCTCTGGCTTATTAAACATATTGGGACTGAAATAGCTATGTGAATGACACCCAATGCATTCAATAAAAAGCTTTATCTGAACATTATTGTGCTTTGATTATATTTAGCTGTCCACATTATAGATTTCACTTTCACTGCGAGTTTATGGCACATCTTCTACTGGGTAGATGTTTATTACATCCATTAACAATATATATGACTATGGTTCATAAGGGACGCCCACTAGAATAAGTTCTAGTCGAATTAAAACAGAGATCCAGGGAGATAAACACCAGATGAGCATTTGGAAACTGGAGTTTTATTTTATGGTCAAATATTACAGAAAGTAATGGAATGAGAAAATGAAGAGTATAACAAGAAACTAAGACTTGCAATAAGAATCCTCCTTAAGGGGCCCTAACAATAGGAAACAAAGTATGAAGAATTTGTACTTTGAAATAAAAATTTCATGCAGCCAATAAAATAATTCAGTGAACTGCTAATTTAACTCAACACTGCAGCTTGATCAGTGTTACACTTTCAAAGATTTTATGCCGCTGGATTAGGCAGGGACAATGCCTTTACAGGTACTGCAGACTGTTGTCGCTCAAGCTGAGTAACCTGAAAGATAGGCGCATAAGCCCGGGTTCACACTGATGCGGTGCGAAATTTGCACCAGTTTCTGTGCGATTTCTGCACCACATGATAATCGCACCCCGTTCACACGAACCATTGCGGGTGTGTATTTTAAGTTAACAACCCCCCGAAATCAGTTTGCAGAACGTGTTGCGATGTGCAGAATCGGATCACATGGGTGTGAAGATGCAATCTGATTCTTGTGCGGACCAAAAAAAGGGTCCTGCATCTTTTTGGTGCAAATGTGGTGCAATTTGAACCATACAAAATGTATGGCTCAAATTGCACTGCACAGAATTCACATGTGATTTGCACATTCCTGTGTGAATCACATGCGGTATGTTGCACCACACAAGTGTGAACCCAGGCTAAGGGTGCGGTCTGGCGGGAATCACAGCTCTGTACTGCAATGCTTTTTTTTTTTTTTTTTTTAGCAAACTTGTCGCACAGACATTAATTTACTTTAATTGGCCGCCACGTGGTGCAAAGCGGTGCCTCACACTGAGTTGCTGTGCGCTGAAAAAAACGTAGTACATGCACTACTCTTTTTCAGCAAACCGTGCCTGTACACCACTGTAACGCAGCGGTGTGAATGGGGAACACAGGAGGCAAGGGATTTTGCGGTGGGACTGTGCCAGAATAAACGCTCAGCGCAGTCCTACAGCATCTGGTGTGAATGGACTCTAAAAGTGGATTGAGCTAGTGCATTACCATCAAAAAACAATGATAAAACACTGTTGTACTCAGATGTAGCAAAACAGTGAAACGTTTTTTAGTGGCCAGGCTCCTGAGAGGAACATTCAATATTGTAGCCAGTAGTATGGCTCTGTAACAGACTCCTCAGCTCTCCTGGTGTAGAAGGAACCCTCCAAACACTCCTTGCTACATGTGAGCAGGGCCGCCGATAAGGGGGTACCACCGGTCCTCTTGTAGGGGGCCCGGGCCCCATCAGTTTAACAAGGGGGCCCGGACAGCTTCATGGCACATTATAATGTGCAGGCAATGCATGATCAGCTCCTGGAATATGTAGTAAAAAAAAAATTTCCCTGGGCTCCATTATATCATCAGAGGGGCCCAGATAATAGGAACTATTTGTTAAACTTCGTCTCGTAGGGATACGGCGCTGCACCTGTACAGCTCCGTTCCCGGATGGCGGAGGGATATGTGGGAGATGCTCACCTGTTTTGCTCCCTCAATAACTCGTGCCACACTTTGCACAGCTAGGGATCGTGAGTGGCGGCAGCGGTGGCAGCAGGCAGTGCTGATATGTATGTAGAGTTGCCACACAAGGACTTTTATTCATAAGGGTTCCCATACCTGGGTATAGTGTAAGACAGCACACAAGAGGATCATCCATGGCTGCAGAGTGCAGATTATAGCTCTATGAGTGCAAACACTCTGCAGCCATGGATGATACACAGCCACAGCACCTGTCTCACTGTGCTTTTGTGATCATCATCATTATCATCATTATTATTATTATACAGTATTTATAATGCGCCAATGGTTCACTCAGCGCTGATTGTTTTACATCATGATGATCACATAGTACAGGTCCTGTACTGTGTGATCATGATGATGATCACATAAACACAGTGAGATCATTTCTTTTAGGCCACATTTACACTTGTTTTTGGGAGTGGTAAAAACATGACACTGCATTTTTACCGCTACCCTTACGCTGCAAAGGCAGTAGAGGGTGAGCACATAGGCCGTGACTGCAATGCTTTTTGCATAGCATTGCTTCCTACGGTGCCTGGTCAGTGCGGATTTGGTGCAGACTGAAAAAGAGTCATGTCCAATTTCTGAGCTGTGCGGTCCGGTTCAGGTGCGAATTACGGGCTATTGACTTCTATGGGAACCCTTTCTATACCGCACATGTATGAACAGGATTAAACTGTGACCAGAACCTGATGTAAACCTGACCTGAACCACTGAACAACTACTCTGTAGATTAGCTGTGAAACCTGAGCTTCAATCTGCACTGCACATGTGTGAATTAGCATTTACTGAAAGCTGAAAGACTTTGGTTACAAGACCTTTAGCCCTGGTTCACACTGATGTGGTGCGGAATTCGCAGCGTTTTCAGAGCGAATTCTGCACCGCATCACAATCGCACCCCGTTCATATGAACCGATGCGGGTGTGTATGTTAAGTCAACAAAACTCCGACATCGGTCCGCAAAACGCAGTGCAATGTGCAGAATCGGATCACATAGGTGTGAATACCTATGTGATCTGATTCTAGTACAGACCAAAAAAGGGTCCTGCATGTTTTTGGTGCGGTGCGAATAGAGCCATACAAAATGTATGGCTCTAATCGCACCAGATACAAATCGCATGTGATTTGTACAGAAATGCGGTGCGGTTCCTGTGCGAATCACATGGGATTTACTGCACCGCTGTAGTGTGAACCTAGGCTTAGTCCTCAAGCACACTTGACATTTTTACAGCTGCTGTTGTTGGCATTTGATGTTTTTTCTACAGCCAGTAAACCCCCTAGCATGTTATCCTATGTGTCCATGCACACATAGACTGTAATCAACGTTTCTTGGCTGGGACATTGTTTGGCTTGAAAAAAACCCAGGACTAGTGGGTTTCTAGAGGAGTTTTTTTAAAATGCGGCAAGACGCAGTAACATGCTGTAAAACGTGGTAAAACGCTAGTGTCGCGGTATAGGGGCCCTGCCAATTATTCATTCTGCTTAATCCTCTCATTAATTGCTTGTGCCAAACATCCCTAGATTTAATTGCTGTATGTCCTCCGTGTCATCCTGCCAAATGGCCCAAATTCAATTAACATAGTTTCCTCCTCCCTGCCACCTTGCTAAATGTCCTCAAATTCCATTAAACTATTTCCTCCACCAGGTCCTCTTGATGTCCCCAAAAGCCCATTGTCACCTTGGCCCCTCAATGTTATCCCCTCTCCCCACTGTCAATTGACCCCCCTCCACCTCTCATCCTGCCGCACAGGAGAAGAGGTGTGGCTTTCACCACCCCTGTCACTGTCTTCTCCCCCTCCGGCGCAGCCGAAGAGGAGAAGGTAGCGAGGTTCACACCTCTCGGCGGAGAGGTGCGAACCTCCTGTGGGGGTGTTCCAAGCTGCGGCGTCAGGCTGACGCCACCCCAGTCCTGTCATCCGCAGTGCGGGTACGGGAAGTGCCCGCACTTGCGGATGTCCCTGGACAAAGGTCGCGCTCACGAAAAGCGCGGCCCGTGTCCAGGGGGCGTGCCTCGTTGCCAAGCGACGAGGCACGCCAGCTTTGGCCCTCCCCGGTTGCCAAGACGACCGGAGAGCATCCTACATCAGCTTAAGAAGCTGATGCCGGGCGTTCCGGTCATTCTTTCCGCTGTGCAGCCATCAAGGGAGCCCAGCTGCGGCGGGACCCTTGTGGCTATAGTCTGCCAAGACCCCCAGCCTAGGGGGAAATTGCCTGCCCGCCACCTGTGACCCCAGTTTAGGGGGGAGAGTGCCTGCCAGCTGCCTTAGACCCCAGTCTAGGGGGATTGCCTGCCAGTTGCCTGAGACCCCAGTCCAGGGGGGATTGCCTGCCAGCTGCCTGAGACCCCAGTCTAGGGGGAAGATTACCTGCCAACTGCCTGAGACCCCAGCCTAGGGGGAAGATTACCTGCCAGCTGCCTGAGACCCCAGTCTAGGGGGAGGATTGCCTGCCAGCTGCCCGAGACCCCAGTTTAGGGGGAAGATTGCCTGCCATCCTGCCTGAGACCCCCAGCCCAAAGGGAGAGACCTCTCGCCTATTCTGGACCCCAACAGGTACCTGTGTCTTACTTTCTACCCCTGGGAGACCAGGCACCCTGTTGGATCTGTGAGCATATGCTTATCCCTGTTGTACCTGAACTGTTCCGGTGATGACCCCTACCCCCCTGTTGGATTACAACCTGTTACAGAGACTTTTCCTTTGCTCCCGGTACTGGACTACAAGTGTTTTAGCCCCTCCTTGCTGTTCCCCTACTGGCAAGGTCACCCTCCCTGCAGTCCCCCCATTGAGTGACTGTCCTTTTTTGTCTCAATAAACCTTTGTGCGTGTGCCATCTGCTCTGTGTGTTCTGTCCTGCCTACCCTCCGTCACAGCTGCAAACCGGCATTTTTGGACTTTTTTTGAGAAAACCTTTTTTTTGCAAAAAACGCAGTAAAACGCCACTAATTGTGGCAAAATTCCGCTAAACGCTAATGCAAAAAAGCTAAAGAAAGCTGAAAAACTCACGTTTTTAACATGACTTTACACAGCTAATGTTACCAGCGTTATCAAAATGCCCCATGTGCATGAGGAATTATGGACTACACATGGTCATTTTAGACTTTATTGCTCAGATTTTCTATTTTAAGTGTATTTTTTGTCTTATATGTGCTGAGCAATCTCCCTTTCTTAAAGCTACCGCTTTTTTATGTAATGTTTTTGTAGCCTATAGTAGGAGTAAACCAGTGGCACGAATAAACTGTTCTGAATAATCACCAATGTTCATAATTAGGCACTGGGGAGTTGAATCTTTGGCCTATGGAATCACAGGCTGAAGATGGCCAGACACTGTAAGAACTTTCATGTTCCACCCTATCAATTCCCCTATCTATGCTAAATAGCATGGCTGGAGGAATCTTCCATGGCAGCTATTGTTTTCAGACAGCTGGCACCCACGGCTGTCAGAACACCCAAACAGTGATTGCATCTGATTGGATGCAGCCAACAATTTTCCACCTGGCTCCTTCCATTCAGCTGGTTCATCGGGAACTGTCCAAAATTCGCTCTGTGTATGGCAATCTTAAAGCAGAACTTAACCCATAAAAACATCTTTACCTTTCCTTGTTTCTCTCCCCTGCCTCTTACAGAAATGGATGTTCCTCTATTCACTAAAAGACAAAATATTTTTTTTGTGCTGCACAGCAGCACTTCCTGCTTTCTGGCCTAGGCCAGAATGACTTTGTGCCCCACTGCCTCCTGAGATTCTCCATAATTTAATGCAGACCACCAGTGCACTGCAACATTTTGCATATGCACAGATGTACTGCATTTGTTTTGGATAAATTAGAGACCAGTGACACATGTACACACCTGAAGGGCATTTTCACTCATGCGCAAACAAGCCACAGGTCTCTGCAAGGTTCTAAAAATGGAGACATCTGCATATGCGCAAGATAATTAAAAATGATGGTGCTAAAAACAAGCAGAGGGATAACAATATCCCGGGGGGAACTTTAAGGACTTGGTGTTTTACGGAAGACCGAATGCAGTGAAGGTAAGAACAGTATACACTGCTTCTTCATTCTACTATGGAGAGAACCTAGTTTAGGGAAAGTACAGATTTGCTTTAATACACTGCACAACGGGCCTAGAGAAAGCACAGCAAAACTATAATCTCTTTTTATCCATCTCTTTCTCATGTGCATGTAGGCAGCCATACAGAAAAGTCCATAGAAATACTGTTTGTTTATGTAGAATTGGAATGACAGATCCAGTAATACTTGTGCATACAGTGACCGAGGTGGACTGCCAAGTGACGGATGAAAGGATGACTTTTATCACAGAGTAAATATCAGTCTTATTCCTCATGACTTTGGAAACATTTGTCACACAATAAGTCAACAGTGTCTTGATGGCTATAGGAAAAGAGTGCTTGACAGACGTATGGAGCTGCAGCAACACTCATATTTGCCAAATCTATCCTAGATAACATCTAGTCACCTTACTTATCGTAAAGGTGTTTAGAAACGTACATCCTGCTTGAGCTGACTTGGGCTCTAACACAGGGACCATATTTTTCAAACATGCCATTTAGTGTAGTCATGGCTAAATCTGTTGGATGTGGAATCCTTTTGCATAAGGTGATCTTTGGGATTGTGTGGGTGACAACAGAAGTGTGTGCAGCACTATGGCAACTGCAGATCTAAGTAGAGGCTAAGATGGCACCATCTTCGGTAGACAGGAGGATAGGAGGGTTTTGTTTCACTTTATATCTCCATTAGAAAATGCAGTACAGGGTATGAGATCAGTCATTTAGAGATGGCACTGAGTATAATCGTAAATTCCTATGATATTTAGAACCATCTAGTGGCCAAATGTGGTGTTTTCTATTTTAAAGTGATATTAAAGGCTCTCTTTTTTATTTTTTTAAATAACAAACATGTCATAATTCCCTGCTCTGTGCAATGGTTCTGATCCTCTTCCTCTTGGGTTCCCCGCTGCCGACCCCTGGCTCCTCCCCCCTGCTGAGTGCTCCCAGAGCAAGCCACTTGCTCTGGGGGCACTTGTGTCTATAAGACACATACAGCTTGGCTCAGCCATGCCTCTGCTCACTTCTCAGAGGCTGTGATTGACAGCACTGGGAGCCAATGGTTCCTGCTGCGGTTTCTCAGCCAATGAAGAGAGAGAGACCCAGGAGAGCCGAGGCTCCTGTGCACATTACTGTATCAAGATCTGGCTCAGGTAAGTATTAGGGGGGCTGAGGGGGGAACAGCACATAGAAGGTTTTTCACCTCATGCATAGAATGCATGGAGGTAAAAAAAATCTTCAGCCTTTACCACCACTTTAAACCAACAAACGTTCAACCAGCACAGGAAACAGCCTAATACCATTCCTTTTTGCCCTATTCACATGGAATACCCTTTTTGAGTGAATTGCTGTGTAAATGTTTTATAAATACACTCCACGTTTCTGTAAATGCTCCACATAATTATAAAATGACTCTCTAGTTCTGTCTATGTGAGTCTAGCGCTATCTCCTCTAGTATACATTCTGTGATATAAAAATAACTCACCCACACAAAAAGTTTTCTACTTCTCGTACATCTTCTATCACTTCATCATTGTTTGATATGTAGCGTGGCTGAAACTTGTGGTCTTGGAAATCATATAACATAACCACCACTAAACTAGTCATTTCATCTGGCTAAAGTAAAACAGAAACAGATGTCAGTGAAAAGAAAATAATATTACAAGTATCCTCCTGCGCTCAATACAGGCAAGGTCCCTATCTCAACAGCTGCTGTCACTCTACCTTAACCATTAGGTAACCAAATATATACAAAAAATAGTGAAGCGCTTAATAAATAAACATATATAACTATATATATTAAAGTGCCATCAGTGAATATACGTGCTACGTGTTAATAATTCCTTATTAAATGCTGGAGCATTTACAACCAAAATTATATTTAAAGTAATTAAACAAACCAAACTGAATTCCTAATTTATCAGTGATAATAAACACACCAGTGACAAATAATCTTATGACTCCAAGGGGTTCCTTAGTCTCCTTCACTGTTTTAAATGAAAAGTGCAATAATTAAAGGTGAACAAGTGTATACAAATAAACTTTTTTTTAAAAGTGCATATACAGAACATATATATATGTATAAATCATATATCATATATATATAAATAAATAAAAAAAGTCCATGCAAGTGTAGCTTGTGATAGAACAGTGATCTTCACTTCTAGTGCTCAAACACAAATCCTCAAATGGCAGCAGTGCCTGCTCACCTCCCCACACTGACCCTCAAGGGGCCAAAAGGCTACTGATCTCCTCTATGGCCAAACTTTCTCCTCCTCCTCTCGGTAGCTCAGCAGGTGATCACAGGGTCTCCACTTCTCCTCCACTCATATATCATATAGGACACAAAACAGAGCTTCCCATAGTGTAATATTGTTTAATGTAAGCCACTTCTAATTACATAGCGGTTGTACTCACATTGGATTTCCTGTTACAAAAGCCTTCCACCTCATCCCATAGGTGTATCTTATGAACACAGGGGGAAACCAATATGGCCGCTCCGTTCGGACATGCGTCCCACGTGACCGGAAGTGACGTAGTTCCAGACCGGATATGGCGTACCGACGCGTTGCGTCACGTGCGTCGTGACTTCATCAGGGTTCAACCCTGGGAAGCTCTGTTTTGTGTCCTATATGATATATGAGTGGAGGAGAAGTGGAGACCCTGTGATCACCTGCTGAGCTACCGAGAGGAGGAGGAGAAAGTTTGGCCATAGAGGAGATCAGTAGCCTTTTGGCCCCTTGAGGGTCAGTGTGGGGAGGTGAGCAGGCACTGCTGCCATTTGAGGATTTGTGTTTGAGCACTAGAAGTGAAGATCACTGTTCTATCACAAGCTACACTTGCATGGACTTTTTTTATTTATTTATATATATATGATATATGATTTATACATATATATATGTTCTGTATATGCACTTTTAAAAAAAAGTTTATTTGTATACACTTGTTCACCTTTAATTATTGCACTTTTCATTTAAAACAGTGAAGGAGACTAAGGAACCCCTTGGAGTCATAAGATTATTTGTCACTGGTGTGTTTATTATCACTGATAAATTAGGAATTCAGTTTGGTTTGTTTAATTACTTTAAATATAATTTTGGTTGTAAATGCTCCAGCATTTAATAAGGAATTATTAACACGTAGTACGTATATTCACTGATGGCACTTTAATATATATAGTTATATATGTTTATTTATTAAGCGCTTCACTATTTTTTGTACATATTTGGTTAGTGAAAAGAAAATGTATCTCTATATGTATTGCAAGAATACAAATGCAAAGCTTGCATATATCATTGAAATATATCATTGAAATATTGTTATGATGATTTTTTAGTCACAGTTTCTAAATTTAGATCAGGGGTCTCCAGACTTATCAGTATGAGGGCCACATTGTATATTTTATAAATATTGGTAGTCCGAAAAAATCTCCATCAGAGCCCTCTTATATCAGAGAGCCCTTTACATTAGTGCCCCCATCAATATCCCCCATCAACCCCCAGTCCCCCCTTACATCAGGGTCTCCACCACAGTCCCCATTACATCAGAGTTCCCTCTTACAGGGTCCAAATACGGATTGGGGGGGGGGTGTTGAAGCATAGACCATAGAGGGCAGACTCTGCTGACCTTAAACTGATGTTAAAGGCTGTTTTGTTTTGGTTCTCAGGTCCCCCTGCTAGTGCTCCTGGGCTCTCCCTCCTGCCAAGTGCCCCCAGAGCAAGCAGCTTGGTATGGAGGCACCCAAGCAGGCTCGCTCCCGAGTCACTGCTCAGCGTGTCCTTTCACACACGGAGCAGTGAATTGGCCCCGCACCTCTCTATTCTCATTGGCTTACTGGCTGTGATTGTCTAAGACAATGATCGATCGATTGCTTGCAATGGGGCTTAAGTAAGTATTAGGGAGGACTGGGGGAGCTGCTGCACACAAAAGGTTTTTACTTTCATGCATAGAATGCATGAAGGAAAAAAACCTTCACCATTTACAACCATTTTAATCATAATCAATCTGTTCACATTGGGGATATGCCACTGACACTAGCTGAGGGCCAGATAAAATCTTGTAGGAGGCCATAATTTGGAGACCCCAGATTTAGATGCAAGCAAAATAACTCCACTTTACATTCAACCCTCCCTCTTGCCCTCCAGAGCATGTTCCAGCATTCATTTTATACTTTTACCTTATTCCTGTATCTTTTTTTACTTCATGTGACATCATTACCAGGCAGGTAAAATTCAGGGGCAGCTGCTGTAAACTACAGGGTGCCTTGTATCAATTTCCATTGATGTAGGCACACCCCCATAACTACATCTCTCAAGAGCCCTTTCCCTTCACACAGCGTGTGAATGAGATCTTGGGAGTCAAAGCAGCTGCATTATGTTTCTGGGTGAAAAATCAATGTTTGTAAGCAGAGAGAAACAGAGATAGTGGGTCTGGGATAAGTGAAGTTCAGTATTCCAGCAGGGGGAGAACAATGCATGGGATAGCAGTGCAACAGAGGTAGTGTTGCAAGCCTACCACAGAATGTTAGGAGTTCAATTGACTTTTGGCAGGATTTACAAGTATTTTACTGTATTTTCAAGTTTTAAAAATAAAATCATGGGGAAATGTGGATTATAGATGCATTGCACTGTTTTTTTTTATTTTCAACTATACATATATAAGAACTTACCAGTGGCTGGGACTGGTAGAAGCCACTGACCAGCAAAATAGTCTCAAGCAGATCTTGATCTGTTAAAAAATATAAGAATACAAACAAAAAATAAAAAAACACATCAATAAACAAACAGAGTATTGCAGATTTGTAGTGCAAATATAGCTAAAGGGGCAAAAATTATCCATTATACTTCAGAACCTGCTACAAAAGCACAATACAGTATCATGCAATATATATGCAATTATTATATTCAATATAATAAACAGAGTATATATTATAAGTAGGATTACAGAGACAGCTAAAAGACATTATGATTCAACAGCTTCCAAATTTAAAAATGGTGTCAGCAAGGGGAAAGAGCACATTTCTACCCCAAAACTGTAACTACTTCACACAGGCACATCTACTTTAGGATAAATAAAAAAATGTTTCACTGGAAAATCTTTTCAGGTGATAATGAGCAATATTATTGCTTTCACCAATCTATTCTCCCTGTTTTTCACATTTCATGTGCTGTGTATGGTGGAGCTTTTGGGCTTCTTAGCATGTGCTCAGTATTTAGCAGTACTTGTATTTGCTTTCTAGTAGATGTTAGGTTATCATTATTATTATACAAGATTTATAAAGCGCCAACAGTTTGCTCAGCGCTTTACAATATAATGGGAGACAATACAGCAACAATACAGTTCAATACAAGAGGGATAGGAGGGCCCTGTTCCTTGGAGCTTACAATCTAAGAGGAAGGAGCTAGTGGTACAAAAGGTAATAACTTTGGGGGATGGACTGGTAGGAGGAATAGAAGATTCCATTATTAGCTGAGGGCAGGATAGGCTTCCCTGAAGAGATAGGTTTTCAGAGATCGCCTAAAAGTGTACAGAGTAGGCAATAGTCTGATAAATTGGGGTAGAGAGTTCCAGAGAATGGGGGAAGCTCTGGAGAAGTCCTGGAGATGAGCATGAGAGGAGGAGACAAGGGAGCTAGAGACCAGGAGGTCATGCGAGGAGCGGAGAGTACGGTTTGGGTGATATTTGGAGACAAGATTGGTGATGTAATTTGGGGCAAAGTTATAAATGGTTTTATATGTTATTGTTAATGTTTTGAATTTTATCCACTGGGCAATGGGAAGCCAGTGTAGGGATTGGCAGAGAGGGGTGGCAGATATGGAACAGTTAGTAAGGTGGATGATTCTGGCAGCAGCATTCATGATAGACTGAAGAGGGGATAGCCTGTGATGAGGTAGGCCAATGAGGAGGGAGTTACAATAGTCAAGGTGAGAGATAACAAGGGAGTGAATAAGTTGCTTAGTGGTTTCCGAGGTTAAGAACGGTCGTATCTTGGAGATGTTGCGGAGGTGAAGTCTACAAGACTTGGACAGTGATTGGATTTGAGGCTGAAAGGACACATGGGAGTCCAGGATTACACCTAGTACCCTGGCATGAGGGGAGGGACTGATGGTTGTATTATTGATCTTGATGGAGAAGTCAGGGGAGGGGGCACGGGCTGGAGAGAATAGTATGAGCTCAGTTTAGGAAATATTAAGTTATTAATATTGTATGTATAATATGTCACTTAGTAGGTTAGTAATGCGAGAGGAGACTGAAAGGGTGAGGTGAGGAGTAGAAAGATACTTTTGTGTGTCATCAGCATAGAGATGGTACTTAAAGCCATGGGAGTTTATCAAGTGACCAAGGGAGGAGGTGTAAATGGAGAAGAGAAGGGGTCCAAGGACAGCAAACCAACTCCACCACCTTTCTGACCACTGGGTCTGGCTGAGTGGGTCCAGAGAAGGCCTCCATAGGAAAGTGCTGCGGGAGAAGAAGAATCTGATGCTTGAAGCCAGGTTTCTGAGGCATTTGAGTTATCAGTGCAAATTCTAATTCTGCAAAAGCTGGTTCCTGGCTGTGTTATTTGCCCTTTTGCTTTAATACTTTATATCCCTTACCTGGTACAAGAATGCAAATAAGGATGTCTAAAGCTGGCCATACACTAATATTTGTCTAGTTCAGCAGGGACCAGACGAATTTTGATCATTTGTTCCAGCTCAGTAGAAGTCTATCACTTGATCAACTTCTGTCAAAGGGACATGTTGAAAATGTAATTGTTATTCGGCTGTGGCTGCTGATTGGTGTTCTGTAAGTGGCGGGTCCCACTGTCAGAATACAAAGTCCTGGAGAGGGGGATTCCTCCATCCACCTTGTTTCTATGGATGGAGGAATCTGTTGTTTTTTTTTCGATCAGCCTTCTGACTGAACAAAAAAAAAACTGTGCATGGCCAGCTTAACTTTATGCTGATTTTACAAATGTGCATACTTTCCAAAACATTCCATACTCTCCAAGGTTAGTGTAAGAGAGTTCCAGCAAGAAGATTCCCGATCGGGAACACGCATGCGCAAAGAAGATCCTGCAGACGAATTGTCGCTCAGACGCATGCACGCAGGAATGCGCGATCGCACACATGCACGCACATGTGCAGACGCACGGCAAAGATTGGCACCAGACGGGCCATTTAAGGAGCACCTCTGCCCAGATTCAGTGCTGACTGGTCTTCAGCTCCCCCCGTGTCCTGCTTGCTCCTGTCCGTTTACCTTTTTGCTGACCCGGCTTGTTCCTGACCCGACTCTGAGTACTCTCTTGTCCCCGGTTCCTGACTTCGGCTCTGATCCTGACTTTGGCTTTTCTTACTGATCCTGTACTGCGCTGCCCGACTGTTATGACCCTGGCTATCCTACGACTCCGCTCCAGTCCTGTGTCCTACATACATGGCTCTGCTGTGCATCTGGCAATCCACTGAACCTGCCTGGTCTATTTCTACAGTACCCAAATCAGAGGATATCCTGCCTACCAAGGTCATCATATGCAAGAGCCACAAGCAAACTTCTGGCGCTCTTGTCCCCCTGGTCCCTAGACTCCCCCTGTTCCAACCTCAGTGGGGTCAGGGCAAGTGACACAAGTGAGGTCGACTTTGTCATTTTAGTCTCCCATCAGGTACGTGACAGTTAGTGAGTCAAACCTTAATATACCAAGCTGATCAGTGTAGTATCCTAACAACCAGTATCTTCAGAAGGGGACTGGGAATGGTAGCCCCCATGTGTCTCTTAGGAAAGGTTTGCTTTTAAGCCCTGATACCCAACCTGTGGCCCTTTGGCACTTACTGTGCAGCCCTTGGGGCCCATGCAGACAGTGGTCTGTTTTTCGATGCTTACCCAAGCAAGCAATGGAAAAGTATTCTTTAGACTGGAGTAGTAGATAAAGTGTATCTAAATCTGAAAGTAAAAATGTAATATATTGTAGTTTACCAATCCTTGTGTGCAGTTGTTGCATCAGTTTTCTTTTTATATTTCTATTCTCCTTTCTTTTCACCTAGTAAGCTGGCCAATACTACACTTTCTACCTTAGGGTGTCTCCATTCTATTTAGGAGCAGCAGAGCCACGTTTGGACAGCAGCACTGTCAACCTTTGGAGAGGGACTAGCAAATTTTGGTAACCTTGATGAAAATTAAACTTTAACTTCAGGTAGCATGTTTGTTTTTTTTCCTTTCATCTTTTACAATAGATGGTGCTGAAAGAAATATCATATGTGACATAAATCATTTTTAAGATGGCTGTAAGAATCACAAATGTGGAAGCACCGATTTATACCTTTTAGACTGTAAGCTCTAATGAGCAGGGCCCTCTGATTCCTCCTGTATTGAATTGTATTGTAACTGTACTGTCTGCCCTCACATTGTAAAGCACTGCGCAAACTGTTGGCCCTATCTAAATCCTGTATTATATTAATAATAATAATAAAAGGGCTGTAATTGGCATTGTCTCTGACTGTCTCCTGCAGCATACCTCCATTCTCCAGTAAGTCTTATAGCATGTCTGCAGTTATGTCTGTAAAATAAATTGAATAATATATGTGGCCATTTGGTAATGTCAGGGTTCATACTTGAGGCCGTATATGTCTAGTAAGTTGACCGCCACTGCTTTGAAGTAAACTTTGGCTAGAAATCAGCAAACAATTTTTGGCTTCTGGGTTGCTGTTTCTAATATCTCCCCCTCTTACCTCTTCTACTTCACTATTTTCCTAACACTGTGATGGTTAGCTAAACAGTAGTGAGGCTTGTGAACATGGGAGTTGGGGGGTAGGCTAATATGGAGATATTTTATTTGCACCACAGAGAAGCTCATTTGTTTGGTGTTCAAGGATCTGCAGGATATCAGGACTGGTATGCCTGCAATTTAGTGCAAGTCAGAAACTGCTCACTGTGTTGATGTATGTCCTTGGAATATCTCAAACTGTAATTTGTCTCCTTGCTTAGGAAAATCCCATTATGCGTGGCAGTGTTAATTTAGCTTGTGACCAGTGGTAGTTTTTGTTTTCACCTGGTGTGGTTTGTTTTGGAAATACTTTCTGTATTATCAGTATTTACAAAGTCTTATCATTAGAACACAATGCTGATCAAACATACAGTATTGGTGCGCTAGCAACAAGGACTCCATAATTACCAGCAGTAAATCACCTCTTAAAAACTCCTGTTCATGAACTTTTCCACTTATGTAAAAAAGAAGAAAGGTAAAGAAGTCTAGATGGCCCAGCAGGCTGTTAAGACTGCTAAAGCACCTCTAGGTATACCTAGTGAGTATACCCAAAAATAAGAGTGTGGAATACTAGCATTCCAGTTGTAATCAAGCCACTATTCTCTGATGTTTATTTGTAATATAGGAATCTTTGTGTCACTTGTCTTCCTCCACCATTCTCCATTTCACCCTCCAGAAGTACCTGTCCCATCTGAATTATCTGCCCCAATTTTTCTTACCTGTCCTCAACTATGAAACCTAATTTAAATACTCTACAAGTTGACCAGAAGAGTTCTTTAATTTAGTTATATATTTTTCTCTTCTTTCCCCCTTTCTTCCATCCCCTTCATACAGATCACATTAGTTATAATTTCATATGTCTCCTTCCCTTCTCTTTTTTCCCCCTCCTGTTTTTTCTTTCTCCTTTCCACTCTCTTTTTTTTTCATCCACGTGACACATTAAGCTTTTGCTACAAGGACTGTTAGAATTAGTATTGTTTTTTTCGCCCGTATTCCCCTCCCCCTCCTTTTTTTATGGGACTATTTCAATGCATGCAATACAATACTTAAGCATATTGTTGCTTATGCCTAACTGAATGAAAGTTCGTATGTATAAGTTTATGTTCAGCTGTTTTTTTCTACATTCCAAACATGATAGTTTGAGCTTGATTTCACTTTTGTATATTTTAATATCCAGTTCTCTTACACATACTATTGTCCATGTTTCAATACATTGTGATGTGTGGAGATACGTTCATATCATTGTTATACGTATAAAAAATGTTTCAAAAATACTCCACCAGCCCACCAATAAACATCTCCTAATGTATCACACCCTACTTTAATCAGGTTCAAACTGTCATTAGCTCTATATGTTGTACCTTTGTAAAAGGTCAGCCCAGTGCTCTAAACACATTTTTTCAGTTTATCCCCATTCCTTTTTTGGCTGTCAAGTTTTTCACCAATCTATCCATTTTTCAGTTTCTTTACTTTCCATTGGTAGACTATGCTGAAATGAGGAACATTTAGGAGAAGAACGTGAAGTGTAGCAAAACCTAACATCATCATTTGATAGGTGTCTCTAAGTGACTTTTCTGTAATTTTCTCAAAGCACACATAGTTGTTGCCTGACATACAGATGTAAATCTATATTATTCAGTTTTGTGAAGGCAATATGGCTCAATGTATACCTAATGACAATATGCTAAAATTTCCTAAGGAACATCCAAATGAGACACTTTAAGACATTTAAGCCATGAAATGCAGGAATTAAAAGGGACTTGAAATGCACTCTACTAATGCAGTCCTTGCCTTCCTGTCAGTGGCAGGACACTGCAAAACCTGAGGCAGGATTTCTGAGCTCCATTCAGTACAGTACACATACACTGATCTAAACTTAACCTTCCCAACACCTATAAAACCTATTGCAGCTCATCAACAAATTAACTCCTGTAGTTAAAGGTCCCATCCTTTATATCCCCTCCAAAGCTAAGCCCCCAACTCCTAAACCTACTCATATTTACACGTCTCCCCTCTCCTACAGGAGATGTGTATTAATCTCACACTTCATAAGATAAAAAATATAATACAATTCCACTAACAGTGCAAGTGCCACTGTTACACTGTTTAAAAAAACTAGTGAATACATAGTAAAAATGTTGTATACAAAGCTAGGTGCTGGGACTATTATTCTCTATAGCACCTCCAGTTGCAGGCACTTAATGTATTGATATTTTGAAAGTTAATGTGCAGGGTGGGTAGAAAAACAGATTTCATTTTTTTTAATTCGAATTATGATTTGTAACCAAATATGATGCAGCTAGTACACAGCAAATTTTTATTTATGTGAATACACTTCTAATGGAAGAACCATTGTATGAAATATGAATTGCAAAGAGCTTACGTCAACTAAGAATATCTTTTGTCCCAGAAGAAAGACAAAGAACAGTGTTACATTTCACAGGTTTCAAGAACATGTTTTAGGACTCTATACAAGGTTGATCTAAGTAAACAGAAAACTGATTCATTAACAGTGTAAATACAGTACGTGCAATATTGTAGAACTATACTTGTTGCACAATCTATATTGTCAGTTCCACTTGAACATACAGTTCTTTGTAGTGGTTTCTTGTGGTGTTTACCTATCAGATGTAAGAATAGTCCATTGTGTTAATGAACACAGGCAACCAGGAAATAAAGCCTGCTTACCTTTCAAGTTCAAATAATTCATCAACATTTCAATATGAAAAGGGCCAACATACTTCACACAAGTGTACAAGTATACATTTTCAAGACGACATAAGATCACCCACAGGGATCTAAAAGGAAATATGGAATAGAACTCATGGGCTGCTCTTGTTTATATATCTTTTTGCAAATGGTAGTTGCCCAGCATTCAGCTACAACACGTATATGTCTTAGTTTAGTACACATGTATCACATGGAACTAAGGCCTGGTTCACACCTATGTGTTTTCGCAGAAACACACTACAGTCCATTAAATATGGTTTCCTATGGGACACATTCACATCTAGATTTTTTCAGCACTTTTTGGAAAAGGTCAGGGACTTTTTTGGAAGCAAAACAGTGCTTTTTTGGTTCAATAGACTTCAATGGAGATGCTGCAGAAAAGCATACTGTGCATTGTAAACACATTTTTGATGCGTTTTGTGTTTTTTAATCTGGCCAACAACAAATTGGTAAAAAAAAGCATAATAAAACGCAATAATAATAATAATAATAATAATAAAATACAGCAAAAAAAGTGTGAAAAACATGTCACAAACGTGTGCAAAAACGCAAAATTCACCGCAAAAAGCACTGCAGAAATGGATAAAAAGTAAACTGCAAAGGTTTTAACCAAGCATGAGCTACTTAGTCTACACCTGAGCTGTGAACCTAACCCTTAACTTTGACTCAACCACTAAGTTTAACTGTCAACTGTACATGGACCCTACATCTAACCCCTACCTCAGCCTAATCCTTATCAATAATCTGTTAATGAACCTGCCAAAACATGGAAATTGCCACAGTTGCCTTATTTTTGAAGGTGCAAGCTCTGTAATCCTCAGCCTCATCTTTCTTTCATGACTTTGTATGTCAAAGACATGGAAAACGCATGTGCATTTCAGATGTGCTAGTCCTTTAATGGCATATGTTTGTTTCAGAGCAAAGAATCAAAAAGTAGAAGGTGTGAGATAACAGCAACTGAAAATACACCCTCTAGAACAAGCCCTTGAAGTATATATAAACCCTCACCTTGTAAAACAACCCATTCAGTTTAAAATAAAAATAATAGGTGTATAGATAAGATAAAAAATCATAAACACATCCCCCCCTTTTTTATAAGTGATCACAGTCCCTCTGTTCTCAGCTGCATAAGGAGAAACAGCAGCACACTGATCTTCCCAGTGAAAGGCTGTGAATAGGAAGTGTGTTAGCACAAGTCTGATCATTGGAGAAGAGCAGACTTGAGTTCCCAGCACAGCTAGAGAACTGACCACAGTTCTGCTTAGTGCAGTCAGTTTTTAATAGAAAAGCAGGCACCAGAGCTGCACCAGATTTTGCACTCTCCAGTTTTAGTAAATCAACTCCTATATGTCCATGCACACTATAGGCATTTTCAGGAGTTTAGTGGCAGGGGAGTGTACAGGCAGAAAAAGAAACCCTGAAGGGTTTGGGTTTTTTTTTCTGCCTGTAAACTCCCCTGCCACTAAACTCCTGAAAATGCCTATAGTGTGCATGGACATATAGGCTAACATGGAGGTGAGTTAACAGCCAGAGAAGTAAAGCTCCAAACAACTCAAATGCCTGTAAGAGCAGCTTCTTTGAGCTTCAGGGTGCATTAGGCCTAATTATATAACTAATTAGCCTACCAAAAATGCTACCTATATTTCCTGGTGTCCCAGGAGAAAGTTGAGTGACATTACCTTTGCCTAGGCAAGGGGACTGGAAACTGGTGTCTGCTGTACATATCTTGATTTTCTTCTCTTACAGATTTGTAAGATTTAATTAGCACTTTTAGATGCAGAGATGAGGGCTAAAATATAGGGGTCGATTCATTTTTTTTCATGAGAGCTCCATTTTAATGCAAACATTCAGTCTAAGCCTGGTCATACATTATACAACTGTCTTTAGAAAATTGCTTTAGATTTACCAAAAACCATATAATATGAGGTCAAACTTAAACAACACTTTCAATTGTATCCAATTAAGCAGGCCTTTGCACTACATAGTTGAAGGTAACTCTCAAGGAAATTGGGCAGAAATTGGACAGAAAATTGTATAGTGTATGGTCAGCCTAACCCTTAAACATAACTCTAATCCTCAAATCAGGTGTAACTCTACCATTTGTAATTAAAACATGTTCCTAATACTAGTGCTGATAATATAATTGTGCTGAACTTTTCAGGCACCTTGGCAAACCATGAATTACACAAATTCTGAAGCTGCTATACACGGGGACAAATTATCAGTACAGGAAAAACTTTACCATAATAGCTGCACTACATGAAAAAAGTAAAAGTATCCATAAAAGCCCATTCACATGTATGCATTGCAGTAACGTATGGTAAAATGGACACCACAATGTATGGCAATACACAAGCCATGGTGCGTTGGAGGTCTATTAATTTTGAATTGCATCCCAACACATTAATACAACACACCTGTATTGCAGCTCACTATAACACGTGGAATCAGTACATTGTGGTACACGGCTTCACAGAAAATGGGGCATGTCTGATTTGTACTGTTTGTTGTGATGCATTTTCAAAGGCGCACCTTAATGCTATGCACATTAACGCGGGGATAACACATTTTACCGCTCTGCAATGCGCTGTATATCAGTGTGTCCTAAAAATGTATTACTGCAAGCTTTCATGGTGTGTTTATTCTGATGATGTAGAATGTTTGTGTAATTACTTACATTTCAGAGCATTAAAAGCGAGCTCATAGGACCAGCGCTGCAATCTTTCATCTTTGAAGTCTGGCAAAGGCATCCCAGAGTCACTGCCATAACTGACCAGGATCTTATCTGGAGGTTTCGTCCGATGAATATGCTGGAATATTCTGGCAGCATTGAAGAATACCTGGTCGGGATAATTTACTTTTTCTGTTGACCAAGTTGAACTGCCCCCTGTAAAGTCTACAGTGGTAACATTTGACAGTGGCTCCATTGACTGATTTGTGCTGTTTGGAGCTAGATTTCTTCAAAAGCTCAGAATTTTGTTGATCAATAAAATATCCAAAGCCTAAAACAGAAGATTACACCATTTATATTTACTTATCATGATAATTTTAGATTTAAAGTAAACGTCACAAAGGTCACACATTTTGTTCACTAAATTTAATATCTTTTCAGGGAACCATAATACTGTAAATTAAAAAGTATACGTAGAACATAGGTAAAACAGAAAACATTTGCATATCACTAAAAATAATATCTTCTTTTGTTAAAAGAAAATCCCAAAAGTTTTAAGGTAAATGGTCCGCATAATTTCTGCAAAGACGTTTGAGGTTGAATTACTCCACAGTGCCTCTGGCCATAAAGGTCAGTAAGGGATTGTTTTAAACCTCTCTTAGTACCTATTAGGGTTCGTTCACACTTGACTTTATTTCTAACTCTTGCCAAACACCCCTATAGCGTTTGACAAACATTAGACAGGCGTTTGTGAAGCGTTTTTAATGCTCCACAAATGCTCCCAAAACGTCCTATGCACGGTTTTGAGGCGGTTGGTAGGCATTTGCCAAGCATTAAAACCGCACCACAAACTCCTATAATGAAGTTTAAATGGTATTGATGCTCCGCAAATGCCTCGCAACCGCGTCACAACCACACCGCAAACACCAGCCAGGCGTTTGTGGAGCAGCACCATAGACTTGAATGTGAGACTTCAACTCCTCCTGACTTGACCAGAGGCGTCAGTTTTGCCAGGACACAATGCTAATGCTTGCATGTGAACAGCACTGTGTGCTGCTATGTGCAGAATTTTCAGAGGTGTTTGAGAAGCGTTAAAAATGCTTCCCAAACACCTGTCTGATGCCTGCTGACAGAGCGAGTGTGAACGTAGCCTTAAGAATATGTAAATGCTTGAATGTTCATAACCACAGGCTCAAAGTACACCTGAAATTATAGAAATATGTTTGCTTCTATTCCTGATCTCTCCTTTTCAGCATATTAGTTTCCTGGCTTTCATGGTTTGGGTTTAGCTTCAATGCTTTCTGAATCAATGACCTGGAACAAGCATAAAGATAAGATGTTCTGATTCTTTTCTGACACTCATTTTTATGCTTTGAGTCTGTGACTTAAAAGTATTGAAGCTAGATCCAGCTAAGCAAGCAGCATTTTCACAGGGAGGTCAGCAGTTACAAGTGATCAGACCAGGGTCATACCACACCAACTCAAGTCTCACAACTATATATCCAAATACATACAGGTATAATTATCAATAATATATGCATTCTTGCCAACTATCCCAGATTTGAGGGAACAGTCACATTTTTGTACTTGGTGAAGTCATATACTTATTTGAGTCCCCCGCATTCAGGTCTCCCACTAAAGCCTGCAAGGACCACTAGTCCAGTGCTGCACATCAACCCTTGTCGGCTGGTCCTCTTCATGCCTCTTGGTCCTGTCAGTCCTCCACTGGTCAGTCAATAGGAATTGTCTGTGTCATGCAGGCAGTGCCATGGACACTCAGAAACAGGACCTATCCAATTAGTACATAGAGGGAAGAAGGACCTGGCACTGGATAATCACTTGACCATGTCTTAAAGTGACACTAAACAATAGTCGTATTCTCCAAAAAACAATTCTTGCACATCCACAACTTAATGGCCCGGTAATCTATTTTTCATGACATTGTTTCTTACCTTTTTAATCTGTGCCCGCAGTCATATCAAGGTCCTGGATAAGAGTCAATGCTGATTTTGAAACATAGGCACCCATGTATTTGATAAAGCCTTAAATTTGTGTGTTATGAATTCTCAACATCAATTTTTCCAATATTTGTACATCTTTCATTCCAGTAGGTAAGTTGTGCATAGTGGGAGGATTGTGGTTAGACAGCATGTTATCATGGGGACAAACACCTCTTTTTAACCATGAACAATAAAATGCCACTCCAATCCCATCTAAAGACATCTGTATTTAACCAGACTGATAAAACCAAGCTTCTGTTTTCTGTGCCCAATCAATGTATATCTCTGTTTTTCTGTGACTAATCAGTGTTATTAATGTGGCTAATAAGTGTATGCCTCTACTTTATTATGATTAATTGAAGTATCTATATCTCACTACAGCTAGTCAATGTGTGTCTCTGTATTTTAAAGACCAGTCGATGTATGTCACTCCTTCACAAAAACAGTTAAGGCATTCCTTTAATGTATCACTTCCAATCAATGCTTGTCTCTGCTTTACTAGAATTTGTCAATGTATTGCTCTGTTTTATTATGGCCCATTGAATGTATGTCCCAGTTTTCTGTGACCTGTGAATGAGGATCCTTGTTTTATTATGATCTGGTGATATGTGCTTCTCTTTTATTGTGACCAATCAATAGGTAACTCTTCTTTATTAAAACCAGGTAATAAATGTTTGAGCTTTACTATGACCAGTCAATATGCATCTGTGAGCTTTCAAGGTCTGTTTTATTAAGGTCACCTTAAGTATGCCTGTTTTTACCATTCTGAGGGAAAAGTGCCTGTTTTATATCATAATTAGTTAATATGCGCCTATTTTGTATATAGGTAGGAATGAAGGTATTCTAAAATCATGAATGTATAGTGTCAATAAGTGTATAATGGAACTCAGCCAGGGACTGTGGTTAATATTTTTATTACAAACAGGGTAAAAGATCCATGTGGTGCAGCCAATTCTTTAATTTTACTACAACCAAGTGATATTGGTCATATTCTTCCTATTATCCATTAGTATGTGCTTCAATTTTACAATGGAGCTTAAGCCTTAATTGCAGCCAAAACTTTTTATTAAGGCTACTTTCACACTGATCCATAGCATATGCGTTTTTGCCGCATTTTTATCATGCTTGCAGTGCATTTTTTACAAGATATGTGACTCAAAAACCACATTTTCTATTGAGTTCAATGGGCAGGTGCATTTTTGATGCGTTATTTTTAACACACCAAATATGCAGCAAGCAGGATGTTAATAAACTAACTGGATCAGTATGAAGAGTTCCATAGGAATATATAGTCACACATTTTTCTTCTGCTTTTGTTAACGCAAAAACAGAAGAAAAACTGATCAGTATGAAAGCAGCATTAATTTTGAAATGGAAGGGTCAGAGCCTATGTTCTGTTTTTACTGTTGGAACAGGAAGTTATGGAAAATATGCCTAATGGTGGCAAAATCACAATTTCAGTAGCATATGGTAGGGTTAGAACTTCTGACAGTTTTTCAGATTGATATCTGTACTTTCCTGTCCTTGTCATAGCAACACGGCCAGTGAATGGGCATCACAGAGAAAGGAAGTCAGGGAAAATTCCCTAGTTGGGGTCAGATATAAATATCTGACTTCAATTTTAATTCTCCCTATTCTATTTGAAAAAAAAATGGCTTTAACACATGTTCACATTCCGCCTTGACTAATCAAAGTATCAGTGTCATCACTGAATGTACATTCTTTACTACAGTATATTAAAAATCTGAAGAATAGCGGCTGTGTTTCCCATAGCATAGACTGAGAATTTCCAATTTCTGCCTGCCTACTTTCTATGTAACAGAAGATGATACTACATGGAAAGTTTGTGTGGCTTTACACTGCCCTGCTCCATTTTAGCCACTGCGCGGGTACAGTGTAGTGTACCCGCAGCTTTCATGCAGGTTAGCTGCGCATTCCCATATACTTCTATTTTTGTTCAGCAGTTTTGGTGCTCTTTCAGGAAACGTATCAAGAAATAACAGGAGTCTATGAGAAAGCGCAGCTAACCCGCACATAAAACGCCAGTAGACTGCGCTGCGGCCAAAGTGCCGAACAGTGTGCAGTCAACCATAGACACATGATTTTTTTTCAAAGGTTTACTTTCTGAAGTATGAGGAAAAAAGCAAAAAAAAAACAAATGAACAAAATAAGTGAATACAAGAAAACCCCACATAAAATACATTATAAATATATATATATGAAGTGGCAGTTGTATATAGAAATCTGTCCGTTTACCTCCGCCTGCATCCGATCCGCTAAAAACAGATGGATGAGGATCCGTTCCCCATCCGTCCAGCGGATCAGATCAGATGACAGTCGGATGTAAACGGTAGGGCGGTCTGTTTATATCAGACCACCCATAGAGGAAAGCAGGCTCTCATCTGCCTGCTCAGTGGGGATCAGCAAATGGATCCTCTGCTGAGCAGGCGGATCCGCTGGCGTATTCCGCCCATGTAAAAGGGGTCTAAGTAAAAATAGAAATAATAAATAAATAGATAGGTATTAATAAATATATAATAGAAAGTGTCAAAGGGGAATTCCAACCAAACAGTTACACAAAGTTTCATGCACATATGTGAACTATCTCACCTGCAAAGGATTCTATCCAAGACACTTTTGTGATGCATACACCTCTACTAAACAGCACGAGGGTGACACTGACAATTTTGTTAGTAGCTAAAGAGGAACTCCAGTTGTTTTTTTATAAAAGTAAAAGTCACCAACCCAGGAGTCTTGCGTTTCTTAACCAGGACCGGTTCTTTGCTGCTCTTTGGATCCCCAGTGCCACCATCTTGGCTGTGGAAGATGGCCGTGACTTCCTACTGGGCGTGGGCTGACAACTCATTGGGCCCCCAGGCAAAAGAGGATCATGGGGCCCCTGTGTCCTTGCCCACACTCAAACCACACCCAAAAAAGCCTATGAAAGGTACCAGGGGCATCTCATGGGGCCCCCTGCTGACCCTGGGCCCTCAGGCAGTGCCAGAGTGCCCGAATGGTCAGTCCGCCCCTGCTTCCTACTGTTTCACAGCAGACTCCCCACTGCGCATGCATAAGGTGGCACTACTCTGTCAGACTGGTTCCGCAGTCTCCTGGGATGTGAGATGTGCCCCGGAAGGTTGCAAGTGGGCAGAGATGGGTCAAACCTACATAATTCATGCCTAGGCAAGCATTGCAGAGGTGAGAGAGGGTACCTGTCAGAAAAAGGTACCTGCTCCCAGAAAAAAAAACATAAAATAACTAAAAAAGTTAGAGGACTGGGGGGAGAAGCGGATTAGCAGTACTTTCACTTTTAAGTGAAGGTCTACTTTAAAGAACTGCAAGGGTTAAAATGCTTGTTATGTCTAGGGGTTCTACAGAAAAGCACATGTGTAAGCAGCAGAGTCCGAATGGCTCCTAGTGCTGCCCTCCCTCTCCCACTATGAATGCTGCTATGCAAAGGATTACAAAAAGATGATATTAACTACTTGCTGCCTGTGCAGAATAGTTTTATTGTGAGCGGGAGGCAGAGCAAGGCCAGGTGATGTACTGGCACATCATCCAGCACATGAGCACTAGCGCACCCCCTGAGGCAAGCAACGGCATGATCCCATGACTGCTGTGCCCTGTGGACACAGTGGAACACGGTACCTAGCTGCAATAACCAATCACAATATTTATGTAAGCAAACTTTCATGAATGGGTCGCCATTCATGATGGTTTGATTACTGTTGTGATGCTGTGATTGGTCCACCACTATGACATACTACCTAGCTACATGTACCATGTGATTAGCTATAGCCAATCACAGCATGTCAACAATAACTAAACTGTCAGGAATGGAAACCCATTCATGACAGCTAAAACTATTGTTTAAATAGTGGACTTCATTGTTATAAGCAATAAAAGTATTAAAAAAATCCCTGATCACCCCCCCAGAGTAGTACCATGTCGCTATAGTGACACCGAACTACTCAGATGAAAGTATGTAAAAAAATAGCATAAAAAGAAAAAAAGTTTTAAAAAGATGTAAAAAATGAATTAAAAATGATTTATTTATTACATACTGTCACCAGTCAATATCTCTGATCACCACCACACCAGTGATGATAACATTGTACTGCACTGGTGACAGTATGTAAAAAGAAATTGTAAAAAAAAAAAAAAATTTTATTTAACTTCTTATAAAAATTTTACCAAAAAGAATTACAGCTTCAAAAAACTCACCATGCCTCTTACTAAATACATTGGACTGGCTACTTTCCAAAAAGGAGTCATTAAGGGGTATATGTACTGTCCTGGCATTTTAGGGCCCGAGACAGTCAGTACATCATAACTGATCAATTTTCAAATACATATACCATAGTTTATAGACTCAAAAATACACAGACTAAACAATATACACTGAGTTGGGTTCTTTTTACCAAAGCAATGTAGCAAAATACAGTTTGGACTAAATTTATGAAGAAAGATTGTTTTGGTTGCAAATTTTAGAACAGAAACTAAGAAAAACATGTTTTTTTCACAATTGTGGTTATTAAATAGAAAGCTCTATTTGTGTGAAAAAAATGATAAAAATTTAATTTGGGTACAGTGTTGCATGACTGAGTAATTGCCAGCTAAAGAAGCAGTGTTGAATAGAAAAAAATGCCCTGGTCATGAAGGGATAAAGCCTTCTGAAGGTCAAGGGGTTAAAGGATAAGTTCACCTTTTAGAAAAAAATCATAAATGCACATTTTTCTGCAGGTAAAAAAATGTGCATTTATTATTTTTGTGATCAGTAGAACGCTGATGCCATGCAGGTCTCCTGCAGACCTTACAGAATATCTGCTTGCTGTACAGGATGTATGGTCAAGCAGATATACTGACAGGAAGCTTCAGTGAATGATGTGGCCGTGTAGGCGGTGCCCCACACATCGGCGCTGTTTTTAAATTTGACAGATAGAGACTTCTCCCTGTACTATCTGTCAGATGGAGGGGGGGGCGGCAGGCGACGGCTGCGGCTATGGGAACATTTTACATGTTCCACCCTAAAAACGGAGGTGAACGTATCCTTTAAAGCTGGCCATACACGAGTAGAATTTTGGAATAACAATTCTTGGGAAAAGAATGTTCTAAGAGAGTTTGTTCGTTTTTCTAGCAGTGACTAGAAAATAAGAAGTAACAGGATGGAAAATGTTTCAAACAAATTTCTACAGTGTATGTGGTTTTCATTTGGTAAAAACCAAACATTCCAAAATCAAATGTGAAAAGAAAACACATTTTTTGAATGACAAACGAATGTTCTGAGAATTTTCATACAAATTTTCCTAAGACTCTTTCTAAGAACTTTCATTTGAAATTCTATGACCAGCCTTAGACAAAGGTACCTATGCTGCTTGTGAACAAAACATATTTATCTTTAACCGCTTCCCGTCCGCTCTATAGAAGATATAATGCTACAGGGCGGCACGGGTGTGCAAAATCATATATATATATATATATATATATGTATGTGATTTTGCATTTCCGGGTAGGGGGTGTGCACAAGCCACGCGTGCACCCTACCCACGCCGCGGCTGTCAATCACCGGGTCCCGGCCAGTGATTACTCGCCAGCACTTGGTGATTGCTGAGGATCTCCAACAGGGGGAGAACTGTAAAACAAAACAGTTCTCCTCCTTGCCAGCTAGTGCACACTACTTTGCATGGCTGTGCACAGTACAGCCATGCAAACCAGTGTGCTTACAGTGAAGCGCACAGACACAGCCCCATAGTAAAACACACCCAGCACAGTTAACGCTTTGATTGCCCCAGATCTTAACCCCTTCCTGCCCAGTGCGATTAGTACAGTGTCAGTGTTTTTTTATTAGCACTGATTACTATATTGGTGTAACTGGGGGTGTCAGTGACACCAAATCAGTTTCCCCCCAGTGTCAGAATGCCCGCCTCAGTCCCGCTATAAGTCGCTGATCGCCGCCATTACTAGTAAAAATGAGAAAAAAAATCCCAATATATATACCACCATTTGTAAACGTTATATCTTTCACGTAAACCAATTAATTTACACGTATTGGGATTTTTTTTTTAGCAAAGACGTAGCAGAATACATTTTGGCCTAAATTTATGATGAAATTAGATTTTTTAAATTTTTTTACAGGACATGTTCAATAGCAAAAAGTCAAAAATATATTTTGTTTCTCAAAATTGTCTGTCTTTTTTTTTTGTATAGAGCAAAAAATAAAAAAAACGCACAAGTGATCAAATACCACTGAAAAAAAGCTCGATTTGCGGGGAAAAAAAGGATATAAATTTCATTTGGGTGCAGCATTGTATGACTGCGCAATTGTCAGTTAAAGTAACGCAGTATCGTAACACAAAAAATGGCCTGGTCAGGAAGGGGGGTAAATCCTCTGGAGGACAAATGGTTAAGCAGAATTCCAGCCAAAAAAAGCAAAACAAAAATAGCCTATTAAAAGATCAAATAATGCAGTTTCAATGTAGAGCTGTATCCCAATGTACCACTAGAGGCCCTCAGTCTGATGGTCAGCATTTTTTAAACCAACTTACTCTGAGCCCAGGTTGTCATTGACCCATCCCAGCCTGTAAATGGATAGTGAACAGGGAAGCAACACAGTAATGAGGACAGCTCTCCCTCAGTCTGCTGTCTCCTCCTAACAGCATGCTTGTCAGAACTAATAGCCACTTTGTGCTGCTTCTTCATTTCCCAGTATAAACTCTGCTGTACAAGGACTGCAAGAGGCTGATACCATATCAAATTTAGGTAACTTACACTGCTTGTATTTAAAATGTGTTTAACGGTGTATTAATAATTACAGAACTGTATTAATATGTGTCCTTTATATCTGCCTAAAGTTCAGATTGAAATGATTATGCAGTTGCACTGAATTGCTCTTTTTTATATGTGCCTGGAGTTTAGCTATAAACTTCATAATCAGTCTGGTGCCAAATATTCATGCAGAAAAAATCTTTCTCGAGGTGCACTGCAGAGTTTATACCTACAGAGCTGCAGACAGGTCACAAAGATTTACTGCTGGTCCTGACTTAGCTGCTTCATTTCTGCTCCACAGTCACAGCTGTGAATGGGATTTTGATGGAATTGAAGGCCCATAAATGTCATAGTGCATACATTTTTAATTTTATCAGATAGCAAAGGGTATAATGGAATGGCAGAAAACAGGATTAAAATATAATTTTCTTCTGCTCTAGAATCTTTGAGAGGACATAATACAGTAAAGCAAAAGAAAATGCTGACCACAGAAGGCCATCTTTCCAAATGGAACTGCTGTCCATTCGCAAATATATATGACCTGTATGATCATGGAATGAATCATTATCTAGAAATAAATTTTATGGGAGGGGATACAAATAATGGACTTCTCATAGCCAATTGCTTCTTACCCCTTCTTAATAGAAATGTACAGTATATTCGTTTTGTACATATATTTTTATTTATTGTGGTCAGGGATAAAAAAACAATCTTTTATTTATTTTCTATTTTTTATTCAGGTATATATAAAATATTGTTCATTTATATCATGTAATCCTCTATTAATCTAGCAGTTAGAAGTCTAATGCCTTTTTGTGAAGCATGGTGTCAATAAATCCAAAAACAAACATGTTATACTCACCTGCACTATACAATAGTATTAGAGAGAGCAGCCCCGCACCTCCTCTTCTGCGATCTTGGCTCCTCCTCTTCTGTGCCTGCCCCCATAACAAGCCAGCTGCTATGGGCAGACATGCAGGCTCACTCTCGAGCCAGGCTGTGGCTATAGACACACACAGCCTTCCACGGACCTACACCCTCTCTGCTCACAGGATTTGCCAATGGCTCCCACTGCTGCATAAGCATCCTGTGATAAAAGAAAGAGAGGGAAAAAGACCTGCGGATGGGCACAGCACTGGACTGATGAAGGACTCAGCTAAGTCCTGTATCAGTGGCAGTATGCAAAATGTTTTTTTTACCTTAATGTAGAGAACGCATTAAGGTAAAAAACATTTCAGCTTTAGAACCACTTTAATTGGCTTCACTTTTTTAAAGGATAACTTCATCTTTTTAGGAAAAAATAATAAACATGGGCATTACAAAAAAGAATGAACTGGGGTCATATTGGTCCACATACCCAATTCATCATATGCCCATGTTCTCTGCTGTTACATATAGGCCCAACATGGACCATCATTGCACTGGTACATCACTGGACTTTGATTGGCTATACCGGGATGATGCCTGCAGCTACAGGCATCATCCTGATATAATTTTTTGCAGCTGGTGGTCAATTTTCATGTAAAAGCAATCCTAGTGGCAAATTAGCTGCTGAATTGTTTTTATGAGCAGTGGGAAGGGACATTCCCCCGCCGCCTTCCACAGTTTTCTTGGGCTCTCTTGTCCCACAAGAGAATCCAAGAATGCAACCGCAGTTCTGACCATAAAGCTGATCAGAGACCAGAATGGCTTCAATCGTCTCTATAGTCTAAGAAGTCTATAGTGTAAGAAATTGGAAGCTACGAGCATTTCATCACTTCAGTTTCGTAGGATATAAACAGCGCCATTTGTAAATTGGGAAAGCATCTGATCACACCAATCTTGGTGAGATCAGATGATGTAACAGCAGAGGTGATATCTAGAGTCTAATAGGCCCCAGATTTAAAAAAAAAAAATACCTGTTAATGCCTATTGCAGTCGGAGGGGATATGTACATTCCCTGTGATAGCAATAAAAGTGATTAAAAAAAGAAAGGAACAGTGTAATAATAAAAACAAAAATCAAAATAACTACAAAAAAAATCACCTTTGCCCCCATGTGCACGCACCTGCATGCGCAAGCTTTGACCCTGTGCCGGTATGAAAACAGCGGTTGCACCATGCATGTGAGGTATTGCCGTGAACGTCACATCGAGAGCAGTAATCTGTAGCAGACATGTAGCAGAATACATTTTAGCTTAAAGTTATGACTAACTTTGAGTTTATTGGATATTTTTTATACCCAAAAGTGAAAAATATCTTTTTATTTTAAAAATTTTCAGTCTTTTTTTGTTTATAGCGCAAAAAGTAAAAACCGCAGAAGTGAAAAAATACCACCAACAAGCTCTATTTGTGTGAAAAAAAGGAAATAAATTTCATTTGAGTACAGCATTGCACAACCGCGCAATTACCAGTTGAAATAGCGCAGTGTCGAACAGCAAAAAATGGCCTGGTCATGAAGCGGGGTAAATTTTCTGGAGGGCAGGTGGTTGCCGGTAATTAAGTGCAAAACAAGAACATGAGCAATTTATTTTTAAAAAAGTGGCTCATCAGCTTTATTGAATTCCCCCCAGAGTATTTTAAGCCTTGCTGCAGCACTTATCAGTTTAGAGTTCGTAACACAGCAACATTTTTGCTACTGTATATGAAACTTGACTGCATAATGGTAATAAATAAAGAGGGTTCAATTGGAAGTACTCTCTCAACTAACCAGAATTGTAAGACATTGATATTTGACATTAAGCTTATCAGCTTTGGATGTGGGAAACCTGGACAGTCTGTCATGGGGGAAACCATATACTTCAGGTCACCTACTTACCTAGATGGCTGCAGTACCGAGCCCAGCTGCAGCTGTCCCCTGCCGGCTCTCATTGAGAGCTGAGCAATCAAACATCGCTGATCACTCAGTTCTACCCTCTGCTCTGAGCAGAGAGTGGTGACTGTGAGTTCCAGGTACAGGTAGGTATTGCAGTACCGGGCTGTGGAGGGGTGGGAGGACCTGGTTCAGGCTCTTTGTGGCTGAGCCATCTGCTGGTCCAGGCATCTGGGTGGATCTCAACTGTAAAGTCAGGATCTTTGCAGTGCCTGGACCGGCCGAGTGACATTGGCCGGTAGGACGAACTGCACTCTTGTGATCCATAGGAGGAGTAAAGCCAAAACAGCTTTGACTATACTTCTCCTTCAATGCTGTACACGTAGAGGCACATATTCTGTGCAACAGGGGCCATTTCTCTCTTATGTGACCCTTTAACTCCCTGGTGCCCAACCTTTGGCCTGGGGACTGATTGCGGTCCATTGGCATATTTTGTGTGGCCCTCAGGGTCCCTACACACTGATTTGTGTTTCCCAATTGTCCTGTTATAGCAATGATTTCTAGCAGTCTTTTGTAATATGTCTTTAGTCTATAACTGTCTCCCCAGTCTCCAACAACTCTTATAGAATGTTCACAATCTCTGACCGTCTTGTGTATCATGTCCACAATCTTTGACCATCTCTTGTATCATGTCCACAGTCTCTGACCATCTCCTGTATTATGTCCACAGTCTTTGACATTCTTGTGTACCATGCCTCTAGTCTTTGACTATATCCTGCTGTGTATTCTGTCCCTGGCACTGAATATCCACTACATTTTATGTGTGGTCCTTTGGAGATGCCATATCAAGAAGGTTGACCACCACTGCTCTAACTGGTACTCTTATAGTTTGAGTTGGATGGTGCCGACAGAGCCACCCACAGCTAGAATTTCAAACAATTCTGCAGGAATCGGCCTAAATTTGAGCTGTGCATGGCCATCTATAGTGTCAGACAATTCTTTGCTGGTACAGATAAGACACCCAAGAAACCTAGATTTTGGAACATGATCTTTAAGCTTGTGTGTTGCTCTTCCAATAAGAAAAATAAAGTCTAGCCTGGCTTTTACTTGTGTTGCAATAAGACAAGCGGTTATCCTGTTACTGGTTATGGGCCACCCCATTTATTGTATAACTGACATATTTGTTGGAGAACTAATCATTGGTCAAAAAAAAATCAGCTTTAAAGTATAGCTAAAGACAAAACTTTTTTTTAAGTTTGAATAGAGTGGAGAGGGATTACAACACATGTCACTTCATAATTGCTGTCTGGACCCT
Organism: Staurois parvus; assembly: GCF_062004578.1. Taxonomy (NCBI): domain Eukaryota; kingdom Metazoa; phylum Chordata; class Amphibia; order Anura; family Ranidae; genus Staurois; species Staurois parvus. The sequence continues at coordinate 2,068,183 of NW_028318530.1, forward strand.
CGTTATGGAGATTCGCCCTCTCTATTTGTCCCCTGAACAGGAATAATGGGGAAATCTTCCAATGAAGACACTAGTTCTGGTGCCCACGATGACAACATCCCTCTTCAGATGGATTTTCTCTCTTTTACTGTTTTGGCTATGGGACAGGAAATGAAGGGAAATCTCCCCAAAGAGACACAGATGGCAAAAATAAAACATACAGCGGTTACAACCTTCCCATACTCTATCCAAAATGAAAAAAAAAGGTTTTGCCTTTAGTTCTACTTTAAGTAACAAACATGTTTTCCAGTTTTCATGTTGTTTGCTGAGACTGGGAAAATAAATGAACTATGAACTTCCACTTCCATTAAAGTGTTTGTCATCCCTTACAAAATTATTTTGTCTATCAATCTTTTCACAACAGAGGTTTATTTATTGCATGCATTTAGCTATCAAAAAGATGAAATTGTGACCTGTGTCCTCAATTGAAGCTGTTATGTCTGATGAATTTCTGTCTGGCTGCACCACACTCTCCATTCCTGAGTTCTTACATCTGTTATACTGTGATAACACATTACAGAAGAGCTCATATGGTAATTTGCTATCACAGCTAAGCAGAGGGTAGCAACAGTGATTAGAACTAATGTCAGCAATATGGCTCATGTCACTTCTGTATCCTACTAAAATAACTTTGTTTAGAAACTGTGGAAAGAAATGGAAAAAGAAAAAAATTAAGAGTGGCCAAAACTCTGCTGAGATGATAAAATGATTGTGTCTACACGAAAATAGTCATAATCAGGATGTCTAAGAAGGTTCCCCTTTAACTACGCAAGTACCAGCCTGTAATATCCCTTTATTACCAAGGCATTTTTCTGTTTTCAGCGCCGTGATAGTTTGGCTAACAATTACCATCATGCAACACTGTGCCCAAATGAGTGTTATACAATTTATTTGAGACAGATAAAGCTTTTATTTTTTTCTAACTGCTGAGATTTTGACTTTTTACTATAAAAAGGAAAAATTACCAACATTTTTTAAAAGAAAAACTGTTTCCCTTGCCTTTTGCTGAAATAGTGCGAAAACCCCCCATATAATCCTTTTTTAGAAAGTAGACATCCCAATGCGACCTCATTTTTTGCCACAAGTTTTGGAAATGAAGAAACATGCTGGTATTGAGGGGGTTAAAGATTGAGATTGACAAAGGTGCACTAGGTAAGTTAATGTACAGGTTATACATTGATGAAGGAGGGAGTGAAGGCGATAAAGCGATTTTAAACCTAAAATATTCCTATTTTTAAAATATTAAACATGTCATATTTGCCTGCTCTGTGCAATGGTTTTGCACATAGCAGCCGTGATCCACCTCTTCCTGGGTCCCCTGCCGGTGCTCCTGGCTCCTCCTCCCTGCCAAGTACCCCTCTGCAGGGTAAAGATGTCTGATAGCAGAATCCATGTATGAAAAAGAAGGGAGCAAAGGCTGGGCAACCTGCCCTTTCACCAATCCCGACTGAAGATAGAACTCTAGTGCAAGAAGGTAGGATGAGTCGGCTTTGGATCAATAGGTTAGAGTGGAGAGTGCACAGCAGACTGTGGCAGTATTGGCTGTTGGAGGAAAGCCGAGGATGGTGAGCAGTGCAGATGCCTCCAGCCGCTAAGGACAGCTGTGTAGCTGGCACTGGGATGCACGTGTCACTGCACCTATGGTGCTGGTGCAGATCAATCTGTGGACTGCTGCTAGTGTGAGGCTGGATCGCTGTGTCTCAGTGCAGCTGCGAGCAGAACAGCAGCTCATAACTAAGCTCTCATATGTCCTCAGGCCAAGACAGCGAGACCTCCAATAGCAGTCAAATTTATAGACTCTCCCAAGACTCTTTGCTGCAAATCAGGAAAGACCGTCTCCCGCTATAGGCTGGAAGTGATGTAATGTGCATGCTTGAGCATTAGGGGAGAAACAATCAGTTTGTTGTGCATTCTAAAGAAGTCCTTTCCTTTCCATTATTTGGTAGCCCCTGCACCTGGCTGCACCATATTGGGCTACATGCCGTCAACATGGGGCAAAGTATTTTTTAATAAAGGTTTTGTCAAACATTTGGGTGTATTTATTACTAGGGTACATTCTATTTTTTTGTGAATGAGTACGGATTCTATGTACCCCCTACTCATTTGTATGGGGGGTGGGATCTGGTGCCCCCTTATTGTTAAAGGGTGCTTCCAGATTCCGATAATCCCCTCGCCACATCATTGGTGTCAGTGGGAGAAATAGTGCCCAATTGTTGGTGTCAGTGGGAGGAATAGTGTCCCATTGTTGGTGTCAGTGGGAGGAATAGTGCCCCATCATTGGTATCAGTGGGAGGAATAGAGCCCCATCATTGTTGTCAGTGGGAGGAATAGTGCCCCATCATTGGTGTCAGTGGGAGGAATGGTGCCCCATCATTGATATTAGTGGGAGGAATAGTGCCTCATCATTGGTGTCAATGAGATAAAGAGTGCCTAGTTATTGATGACAGCTGCAGGAATTATGCCCCATTGTTGGTACCAGTGGGAGGAATAGTGTATTGTATCAGTGGGAGGAAAAGTGCCCCTGGGGCCAGATAAAAGCAAGAAAAGGGCTGCATCCAGACCCCGGGCCACAGTTTGGAGACCACTGTGATAGACCAACACAAAGTGGCACATAATTGTCAAGTGGAAGGAAAACGATAAATGGTTTCCAACATTTTTTACAAATAAATATCTGAAAAATGTGGCATGCATTTAAATTCAGCTCCCTTTACCCTAATACCCCTAACTAAAATCTAGTGGAACCAATTGCCTTCAGAAGTCACCTGCTTAGTAAATAGAGTCCTGTGTGTAATTTAATCTCAGTAAAAGTACAGCTGTTCTGTGAAGCCCTCAGAGGTTTGTTAGAGAACATTAGAGAACAAACAGCATCAAGGCCAAGGAACACACCAGACAGGTCAGGGAAAAAGTTGTGGAGACGTTTAAAGCAGGGTTAGGCTACAAAAAAATTACCCAAGCTTTGAACATCTCACGGAGCACTGTTCAATCCATTATCCAAAAATGGAAAGAGTATGGCACAACTGCAAACCTACTAAGACATGGCTGTCCAACTAAACTGACAGGCCAGGCAAGGAGAGCATTAATCAGAGAAGCAGCCTAGAGGCCCATGGTAACTCTGGAGGAGCTGCAGAGATCCACACCTCAGGTGGCAGAATCTGTCCACATGACAACTATAAGTCGTGCACTCCACAAATTTGGCCTTTATGGAAGAATGGCAAGAAGAAAGCCATTGTTGAAAGAAAGCCATGAGAAGTCCTGTTTGCAATTTGAGAGAAGCTATGTGGGGGACACAGCAAACATGTGGAAGAAGGTGCTTTGGTCAAATGAGATCAAAATGGAACTTTTTGGCTTAAAGGCAAAACACTAACAGTGCACATCACCCTGAACACACCATCCCTACCGTGAAACATGATGGTGGCAGCATCATGTTGTGGGGATGCTTTCCTTCAGCAGAGACAGTGAAGCTGGTCAGAGTTGATGGGAAGATGGATGGAGCCAAATACAGGGCAATCTTGAAAAAAACCTGTTAGAGTCTGCAAAAGACTTGAGACTGGGGCTGAGGGTCACCTTCCAGCAACACAATGACCCTAAACATACAGCCAGAGCTACAATGGAATGGTTTAGATCAAAGAATATTCATGTGAATGACCCAGTCAAAGTCCAGACCAAATCCAACTGAGAATCTGACTTGAAAATTGCTGTTCACAGACACTCTCCATCCAATCTGACAGAGCTTGAGCAATTTTGCAAAGAAGAATGGGCAAAAATTCACTAGATGTGCAAAGCTGGTGGAGACATACCCAAAAAGACTTGCAGCTGTAATTGCAGTGAAAGGTGATTCTACAAAGTATCGAATCCAGGGGGATGAATACAAATACATGCCACACTTTTCACTTATTTATTTGTAAAAAATTTGGAAAACTATTTATCATTTTCCTTCCACTTCACAATTATGTGCCACTTTGTGTTGGTGTAAGACACCGCCCAGCGGGATCTATAGTGATCCACAGAACGGGATTCCCCAGGACGCGGAGTCTAAGTCCCAGTCTGCCTTTTCACCAGAGCCCCTGATGGTGGGGATGGACTTGGTACAAGACTGAAACCAGTTCGCGACCCCTGAGTGCACCCAACTGTGGTAGAGGGGTCCCGCTGAGGGTACGTGCCGGGGGTGAGCCTGATGTGAAGAGGCTGACAAGTCCAGGTCCCGAGCGGGATGGATGGATGACAGTCGGGAATGAGCTTAGTCAGACTAGCCGGGTCGGTAACGGTGGAGGCAGGTAGGTACCAAGCAGTAGACAGAGAGCAGCCAGGTCACGAGCCAAGGTTCAGCAACAGGAGGTCCAATAGTAATGTAGCAACAGGCAGGAGAGTAGTCAGGGACGAGCCGGAGGACAGAGCAGGAGAAGGTCAACACAAATCAGGACAAGCAGGATCGGCAACAGGAACATACTTCAGAAACACAGGTACAGGAACTAGACCTTGCGGCAACCTGATCACCGCCTGGCCAGTTTAAATAGTGGGCCCTGCACCGTCATTAGTGCCAGGCGCGTGCCCGCGTGCGCGAGTGCGCATGCGCGGCCGCAATTGCAGCCGCCACCGCCCAGGTCCTAGTGCCTGCACATTAGTGCACCTGGGCAATCTGCGCATGCGCAGACCTGTGCGCCGCGGCGAGACCCGCAGTCCCTGACAGTTGGTCTATCACATAAAATCCCAATGAAGTACGTTTACGTTTTTGGTTGTAACATGACAAAATGTGGAAAATTTGTGTGTGTGTCAAGAAAGTACTAGATGGGGGGGAATATATATATATATATATATATATATATATATTCCCCGCCCCCTCTAGTACTTTCTTCCATCCTTCCATACACCTTTCCAATGAAAAAGAAGAGAGCATAGTAACCAAAATGGTGCAGCTTGGGGCTCAAAATAACTAGGAACTGTCAGATCACACCTTTTACCAGTGGCCTATCCCAGCTATCTGGTCCCCTGACCAGTGAATCTTGGAGTTTGTAGGCCTATACTGTATTTATCAAAAACAATAAAAAACGTATATCCGTGCAGACTAGTAATACCAAGCACAATTGTATAAACCTACAAATTATGAATGAAAGTGTTAAGTGCAGCGCTAATCAAATAATATAAAACATCAAATATACTAATACATGTGCTCAAGAAGTAAATATCAATGCAGATAGATGAAAAAGTATTCAGTGAATGTCCATCCACCAACATATAAAAGTGTTCTTGATTGTAGACAACACAATTCCATTTTAAATTAACCACCACTACAGCAGCAACAACGCCCATATAGCCAAGCAGAAACGTATGTGTCTTGTCAAAGAGATCAATAGATAGACGCCATCCTATCTGCCTGGACTCTGGTAAAATAAGGCACAATTAGTTGACTTCTTATAATAAGCAGGTCAAACAACACTTCTCTCCTTGGGTTCAAAGTACTATACAGATGGGTGTCCTCTAATCCAATAATCCTCTCTTTTCAAAGCTGACAACACGATGTATCTCACTGTAGGGTGACATGCTCTGGCTTCCTCAAGGTTTGAAATATGTTGAGAGACTGAACTAGGAACTGTTTACCAGTGGCCTATCCCAGCTATCTGGTCCCCTGACCAGTGAATCTTGGAGTTTGTAGGCCTATACTGTATTTATGGTTGGAAAAAATCCATCGAATACAACCCAAGGCTAGCCAACTTGTGTCTTTTGTAATCCCGTAATTTAAAAAATCTTTTTAGCAAATGTTTTTTTCCAATGCAGGAAGGTGATAAATCTCCCATTTAAGATCCTGATGAGCCCAATGACTTGGCAGGGTTTTCAGGCTTGCTCTACTCCATCCATCATGCAAAAGTTCATTTAAATGGGGCTATTGGTTTAATATGGTGGGGTTGATTTGCTAAAGGTGTAGACAATGTGTCACTTTGCAAGTGAAAGTTCATTTAACTTAAGGAATGAGGATAAATAATTAATTTTGCAGAGAAAACCTAATTAGATTCAAGGAAAATTAAAAAACAGGATTTTTGTTCACACATGATTAGTTGATTGAAGTCAGCTTTACCTTAAGCACTAAGTTAAGTAAAACTGTATTTTGCAAAGTGAACCGTCTCTCCTCCTTAATAAATCAGCTTCATGGTATCATTCTTTTATAACAGCATTCAGCCCATGAATATGCACGTTACTTCTTTATGCACCATATCTTAAAGTACCCACAGGCAATCCTTTCATTAGAATGTGTTTTGAGATCAGCTTGTTATTACACATTGATATAGAAAAAAACAGTTGCATCAGGTAATTCTAGGACAGCCTTTCTCAACCAGGGTGCCCAGGCACTATGGGGTGCCTTGAGGTTTCTTCAGGGGTGCCTTGGCAAAATGTCTAAAATTTGCCCAAAACTTGTATACAAGCCAGCAGGTGGAACAAGCCTGCCTTTTAATTACAAAAAGCCATACTTTTTATTGTGCACCATTACGACCTTCTATACGCCGGCGTCCTGACATCCAATGACATCATCTGTTGATAAGGAGGATGTCAGCTGCCTGCACAGCATCCTAGTTTGACCCTCCCCTGCCCCTCTCCATCAGTGCTGGGGTCAGATTAGCGCAGTGATGGAGAAAAACATAGGGAGAAGAGAAACACTGGAAAACTAGTCATTACTAGTGTGCAAAAGTGTATTTGCTTTGGAAGAATAAATCACCTCCAATGTTGGGTGTCCTACATGTGTGGATGTTGCTGCGTTATGTAAAACTAGTAGAATATTTTTTCACATTTTAGCATGGGGTGCCCTTTTAAAATTATGGACAGTCTAGAGGCACCCTATTTTAGAATGGGGTGCTTCAAGACTGTCCATAATTGTAAAGAGTGCCTTGACTGAAAAAAGGTTGAGAAACACTGTGATACTGAAGTCACCTCGAAAAGTTGCCGAAGTGGGTGGGATTTTTTTGTGCCAATTCTTGCAACATAGATTTAGTCTATTAGGAGCCATTTATACTAAATAAGGTGCTGTGGTAACTATCTGCCATCGTAGATGGTCATCAAACAACCATATACAATATTTTGTCATCTTCATGAGCTAGAAATTTGGCTGCAGACATGAAAGTCCACATCTTCCTGATCTGGTTATACTGTATGTGTATACGTGTTTAACTTTGTTACAGAGTGTTACGTCCGCTGTATGAAGTAACCAGTAAATACAAATACCATAAATGCTATCAAGCAATATCCTATTACTAATGTCCCATTAGAATTACTCAATCATTGGGGAATACTATTAGGTAATCTGTGGTGCTGCTGGAACAACACTATTGCTAAGAAACGCACATTTAGGTCAGTAAGAGCCTCAGAACATTTGGCAAAACCATTATTGGATTAAAACAAATGAATGAGTCACTTATTACATTGTACCATTCTCTCCAGCAACCACGACTGACGGCTCCTCCTGCACTTTATTCTGCTCTAGATAGCTTGGGGGAGAACCAGGTTTCTAATAGTCCCAAATTTTCTACAACAAAACACGACAATGAAAAAACTTTCCACGTCCTGCAGTACATAATATAGCTCTTGAAACTTGGTGATAATATATTGGGTGAATGCATGTTCAAATTATAACATCTGCATTCAGGATTTGTTAAAGAAACTGTCCCAAGGGTGTTCTACCTTTCCCTTTCCCCTGCAGCCCCCAATAGGAGGCATTGTTTAACACTGGAGGACAGATTGGATACAATTGTTTTTTGCTGTCACATACTGTATTACTTACCTCCTGAAGTCTCCTGATAAGGCTCTATTCCCACTTGTGCAACTTGTCATGCGACTTTGGACAGCCCATTCTTTTTAGTCGGTGTAACCTAAAGTCACAGTGACTTTGAAAAGGTGCCTGAACTACTTTGATGCGACTTCTGATGTGACTTTGATCCAGAGAGTGTAAAGTCAGATCAAAAGCACATATACATAGTTACATAGTTGGTAAGGTTGAATAAAGACACTAGTCCATTTAGTTCACCCTCTAGTTCAACCTGTCTTGTAATACATTTAAGAAATGACGAGCCTTTAATGATAGAGCTGTTTATTCTGCACAGTCAATATCTGGATAGTTGAAGTCCCCCACTATGATGACATTGTCCTGCCTTGCTGCCATTTCTACCTGTGATAGGAGGTCCAACTCCTCCTCATCCTTTAGAATTGGAGGCCTGTAACATCCCCCCACTATTAGTTTCCCACTTATGTCTTCCCTTTGAGGTCCCATCCATATGGATTTTACCTCACCCCTTGCCTCATTTGCAGTGTCGTCCCTCTCTTCCACCCATAAATTATTCTTGATATATAGGCACAACCCTCCCCGTTTTCTACCCTCCCTATCCCTCCAATACAAGGAATACCCCTGGATGGTTACCAGCCAGTCATGTGAGCTGTCAAACCCAAGTTTCAGATATTCCCACGAAGTCTAAATCCTCTTTGTGTAACAGAAGCTCCCGCTTGTCCATTTTGTTAGATATTTGTGAAATGTACAGAGTAATCCCTTGTTTGACCATATTATGTTTTAATACAATTCTGTGTAATAAACTATTTATTTTTTTCTATTAGAATATTGAAGTTCATGAGTCTTTCCTTGAACTTAATCACATCCAAACGAAATGGCCTGACTCTCAAATATCGACCTGGAAATACCTGAAACGTAGACACTTTGCTAAATCTATACAAGGCTCTAGGCACACTTAATTTTCCCTTACACCCTTTGACAAATTGTGCGCCTCCAATAAACCCCTACAACACGGTATCTCTATTTTACATAATCTGCTATGGTCGCATGAATCTGCTGCCATAGGAAGAACATGCACATCTTGGGCTCACCATTTACATCTAGACCTTACTGAAAAAAACTGGGAACAAATATATAGACACGTTCACAAGGGATCCATCAATATCTCCATTCAAGAAAATAATTACAAAATCCTGTCACGGTGGTACCGTACACCCTCACTTCTTCATAAATTTGATGTGATTATATCAGACCAATGCTGGAGATGCCACCAAGAAATAGAAACTCTTTTACACATTTGGTGGGAATGTCCATTCATCCAGTCTTTCTGGAAAGAAGTACATAAACAAACGACCCAGATTACTACCCACCCACTGGAATTTACCCCTGCGCAATACCTTCTGCACTACACCCCTTCCCCTTCACCCCCCTACTTCAAATCTCTTGCCATGATGATGGTAAATGCTGCCAAACTGTGCATACCAATACTTTGGGGAACCTCTAAAACGACAACTATACCCGAATGGTACAGTAGAATAAACAAAATAGCGAAAATGGAAGAATTAATCTCTGTGTCAAAAGATGCACCTACGAAATTTACTTCAACTTGGGCATGCTGGCTCCATTTCCAAACCTCTGAGGACTACATCCAGGAAATGAAAATCCCCCCAAGAATGAATAGGGCGTCAGGTGGTTGCCCAGATATATACGCACTCTGAGTCTCTGACCGAATACCGTCCTTTACTCACAATCACAGGCTGAAAAGATAGAAAACGTACTGCATACACTACAGTTCTACATGAGTCCATATTACCCACAGCCATACCTTTCCTACACGCATCCATGCCCGATTAAAGTACAATGTGATGGAACTATACACACAGACCGCTACTAATACAATCAGGGTACCCCAACCCTCTAACCCTCCCACACCCCTCCCCCACCCCTCCTTTTCTTTTAGTTTTTTTCCTTCTCTTCTCTCTTTTTTTCTTTCTTCATCTTTTTCTCTTCCTTTTATCTTCTCATTCCACTCCTCTCTTTGCTGAGACCCCTGCAACCCGGTTACTGCAGGCAGTATACTGGTCTCCGGAAAATACATCTTTATCGACTCTGCCACTTTACACTTCAATGCATTATTGCACTACTACCCTCTGTCTGGACAGCGCTGATTAGCCCTGTACTGATCACATGCACTCTCCCAAGAAAAAAAACAACTCTCTAGCAATACACACCAAACTGAGCATATACAGCTTGCCCCCAAGGCTCTGTACAATCAGCAGATAAATTGAGGACAGTAAAAGAAGGGGAGGATCAGAGAGGGCAGGATCAAATATCCTTTTTACACAATGTGGAGGATCAATCCCTCAAGTTCCACAGTTAGTATAACTAACATGTTTTACTGCATATACAGACTGATTTTACTGTTGTGGTTTTAGAGACACTTTAAAATTGCCAATAAAGGAAATTTCTTAATTATGCATTATACCTAATGAAGAAACCTAAAATGTTTTGAAAATGTATGTTTCTGATAATGTGATAACAATAAAAGGAATCATTTAAAGTGACCCTTTTGCTTATCTAAAAGTGTCCTTCAAAAAACAGAAGAGAAATACTTTTCTGCTGGGTGGCTTGTTGGAATTTCTTGCAGCGTTCAGAGTGGTGCTTTCATGTGACATTTCAGGGTGTGTTTAATAGCACGTACACCGATGCTTTCTCCTGCCAACCCCTACATGACTAAAGAACACAGTAGTGACATACGAGATGGATGGGGGAACCACAGCGACCAGCGGGGAACATGACAGCTAAGTTACAACTTACTACCCACCAACTTCAGTACTCCCGTCTTCTTCAGATTCATTTCCAAGAAAAAGCAACACTGTCATTTTAAACTCCAAACTTTGACCACTGACCAACGGCTAACATGGCACAACACTGCTACTGTAGTGCCAAACTGCAGCTGTTATCTCATAGGCTGCAAAGGGAATTACCGAACCCAACTTTCAGCCATAAAGTGTATGTAAGCTCTAACAAATTTCTCTTATTTGATCCCTTTTGGTCTGTTAAGGATCCATGCACACTAGCATTTTTTTAAGCTCCTAGAAGCTGTTATTAACATTTTTACTGCTACTAGAAGCTTAGGCTATGTTTACACTAGCTTTGTCAGCAGGCGTTAGACAGGTGTTTGGGAAGCTTTTTTATCACTTCTCAAACGCCTATGAAAATTCTGCACATGGTAGCACACAGAGCTGTTCACACTGAAGCATTAGCCTCCTGTCGCGGCAAAACTGTCGCCTCATGTCGAGTCAGGAGGAGTTGAAGCCTCCCATTCAAGCCTATAGTGACGCTCCTCAAACACCTGGCAGGCGTTTGCGAGGCGTTTGCGGAGCGTTAATACTATTTAACTTCATTATAGGCATTTGTGGTGTGGTTTTAATGCTTGGCAAACGCCTCTAAAACGTGCATAGGGTGTTTGGGGAGCGTTTGAGGAGCGTTAAAAACGCTTCCCAAACGCCTGTCTAACGCCTGTCAAACGCTATAGGGGCGTTTGGCAAAAGTTAGAAATCCGCACGTTCCTAACCCCAGAAACCACTAAACAGCTCATCCACTCCCTCATCATATCACGACTCGATTACTGCAACTCCCTCCTCACTGGCCTGCCTCACCACAGGCTATCCCCGCTTCAGTCGATCCTGAATACGGCTGCCAGACTCATTCACCTTACCAACCGCTCCGTCTCCGCCACCCCCCTCTGCCAATCCCTCCACTGGCTTCCGATTGCCCAATGGATTAAATACAAAATCCTAACACTGACGTACAAAGCCGTCCACCATACTGCCCCAAATTACATCACCGACCTAATATCCAAATACCACCCTACACGCACACTCCGCTCCTCACAAGACCTCCTACTCTCTAGTTCCCTAGTCTCCTTCTCCCATGCCCACCTCCAGGACTTTCCAGGACGTCACCCATACTCTGGAACTCCCTACCCCAATCCATCAGACTATCACCTACTCTCCTCTCCTTTAGGCGCACCCTGAAAACCCACCTCTTCAGGGAAGCCTACCCCACCCCCTGCTAATTCCCCACCTCCTCCACTCTTCCTACCACTGCATCCCCCACAGCTTTTCCTCCCGTACCACTATCCCCTCCCTCCTAGATTGTAAGCTCCAAGGAGCAGGGCCCTCAATCTCCTCATGTTTTGCATTGTATTGTTACTGTACTGTCACATGTTCTGTCCCCCTTTGTAATGTACAGCGCTGAGCGAACTATTGGTGCTTTATAAATACTGTATAATAATAATAAAAAAAAAGTGTGAACGAGCCCTCATAGTGTTATTCTGTGTCCATGCACACTACTTTAGGCTATTACTAACCTTACTAACCTTAATAACCGCTCCGTATCCAGCACCCCCCTCTGCCAAGCCCTCCACTGGCTTCCAATTGCCCAATGGATAAAATTCAAAATACTAACATTGACGTACAAAGCTGTTCATAACACTGCCCCAAACTACATCACCGACCTGATATCCAAATACCACCCAACCCATAATCTTCGCTCCTCACAAGACCTCCTACTCTCTAGCTCCCTGGTTTCCTCCTCCCATGCCCATCTCCAGGACTTCTCCAGAGCTTCCCCCATCCTCTGGAACTCCCTACCCCAATCCATCAGACTATCACCTACTCTCCTCCCCTTTAGGCGCACCCTGAAAACCCATCTCTTCAGAGAAGCCTACCCTGCCCTCAGCTAATTGCCGGTCTCCTCCACTCTTCCTAACACTCCATCCCCCACAGCTATTTCCTCCTGTACCACTATCCCCTCCCTCCTAGATTGTCAGCTCCAAGGAGCAGGGCCCTCGAACCTCTCGTGTATTGAATTGTATTGTTATTGTACTGTCTCATGTACTGTCTCCCATTGTAATGTACAGCGCTGAGCAAACTATTGGCGCTTTATAAATACTGTATAATAATAATAATAATTAGCATTTTTTGAGCTTCAGCGTCTAGAAGCAGAAAAAAAAATGTTTGTAGAGTTTTTTGCAGTGTTTTTCCAGCAGAAAAAACACTAAATGCTCCTAAGCACTCCTAAACACTGCTAATGCTGCTGCTTTTTTCTAGCTTTTTTTTTCCTCTACATGTTCTGTAAAAATGCTAATAAAATGCTAACGCTACTAAGACACTACTAAAAACTATATTACCAGCATTTTTTATCCAGTGTTTTTTCCAGCATTTTTTCAACTTAAAAAAAAATGCTAGTGTGCTTGAAGACTAAGGTTAGACTCACATATGTGCGGGTGGTGTGGCTGCGGATCTGCACAAAAATCTGTGCAGTCGCACCACCCGCAGAGGAATGCAGACCCGCGGGTGGGTGCCATTAGTTCTAATGGCACACCGCCCGCACTGGAAAACGCAACCGTAGTGGTAACCGAGATTCCCGTGCGGGCTGTGTTTTCAGAAGAAGTGCAGGGACTTCTTCCCTGCGTGTCATGGGCACGGGAGTCCATTCAAATGAATGGGCTCTCGTGCCTGCGCAAAACGCAGCCTGCAAGGCCGCATATATGTGAACCAGGGGTAAGGGCTCATATACAGTCAGGTCCATAAATATTGGGACATCGACACAATTCTAACATTTTTGGCTCTATACACCACCACAATGGATTTGAAATGAAACGAACAAGATGTGCTTTAACTGCAGACTGTCAGCTTTAATTTGAGGGTATTTACATCCAAATGAGATGAACGGTGTAGGAATTACAACAGTTTGCACATGTGCCTCCCACTTGTTAAGGGACCAAAAGTAATGGGACAGAATAATAATCATGAATCAAACTTTCACTTTTTAATACTTGGTTGCAAATCCTTTGCAGTCAATTACAGCCTGAAGTCTGGAACGCATAGACATCACCAGACGCTGGGTTTCATCCCTGGTGATGCTCTGCCAGGACTCTACTGCAACTGTCTTCAGTTCCTGCTTGTTCTTGGGGCATTTTCCCTTCAGTTTTGTCTTCAGCAAGTGAAATGCATGCTCAATCGGATTCAGGTCAGGTGATTGACTTGGCCATTGCATAACATTCCACTTCTTTTCCTTAAAAAACTCTTTGATTGTTTTTGCAGTATGCTTTGGATCATTGTCCATCTGCACTGTGAAGCGGCGTCCAATGAGTTGTGAAGCATTTGGCTGAATATGAGCAGATAATATTGCCTGAAACACTTCAGAATTCATCCTGCTGCTTTTGTCAGCAGTCACATCATCAATAAATACAAGAGAACCAGTTCCATTGGCAGCCATACATGCCCACGCCATGACACTACCACCACCATGCTTCACTGATGAGGTGGTATGCTTAGGATCATGAGCAGTTCCTTTCCTTCTCCATACTCTTCTCTTCCCATCACTCTGGTACAAGTTGATCTTGGTCTCATCTGTCCATAGGATGTTGTTCCAGAACTTTGAAGGCTTTTTTAGATGTCGTTTGGCAAACTCTAATCTGGCCTTCCTGTTTTTGAGGCTCACCAATGGTTTCCATCTTGTGGTGAACCCTCTGTATTCACTCTGGTGAAGTCTTCTCTTGATTGGTGACTTTGACACACATACACCTACCTCCTGGAGAGTGTTCTTGATCTGGCCAACTGTTGTGAAGGGTGTTTTCTTCACCACGGAAAGAATTCTTCGGTCATCCACCTCAGTTGTTTTCCGTGGTTTTCCGGGTCTTTTGGTGTTGCTGAGCTCACCGGTGCATTCCTTCTTTTTAAGAATGTTCCAAACAGTTGTTTTGGCCACGCCTAATGTTTTTTCTATCTCTCTGATGGGTTTGTTTTGTTTTTTCAGCCTAATGATGGCTTGCTTCACTGATAGTGACAGCTCTTTAGATCTCATCTTGAGAGTTGACAGCAACAGATTCCAAATGCAAATAGCACACTTGAAATGAACTCTGGATCTTTTATCTGCTCATTGTAATTGGGATAATGAGGGAATAACACACACCTGGCCATGGAACAGCTGAGAAGCGAATTGTCCCATTACTTTTGGTCCCTTAACAAGTGGGAGGCACATATGCAAACTGTTGCAATTCCTAGATCTTATAGATACCTTTGTTCTCTCTGCCTCTAGAATGTTATTAGAATGTTATTAGGACTGTTTCTTGCTACCTATCTGTGATCTACAAAATATCTCAACCGCCCTATGGGAAAAAAGGGAGGTGGTAGGGATACTTTTGCACTGCTGTGTTGCAAAATGTAGTAAAAGTGCATATGCATTTTTGGTGGGCTTCCGGTACATTTTGCACCTGTGAAAAAAGGACACATGACCCAAAAAACGCATCCAAAACACAACCGCAGGTGCATTTTTGATGTGTTTCTGCCATATTCTTGATGTGTTTTCCATTCATTTCAATGGGGAGGTGTGTTTTTGGTGCGTTTTTTTACAGCACAAAAAATGCACCAAAAATTCAGCTTGCAGGAAAACGCAACAGACCTGAAACTGAACAGTATGGAGCATTCCATAGTATTTGCTGGTCATGCGCTTTTCTTCTGCTTTTTCAAATGCAAAAATGGAAGAAAAACCAATCAGTGTGAAAGCAGTCTAAGTAGTCCTAACACTCTCCCTCACTGCTCAGTAGAGTTGTCACCCTAGAACAGAAAGTGAGTTAGGCCCCTTTCATAAGGGCGTTCCATTCTTTTCATCAGTTCCGTCATGTTTTTTCCAAGAAAAAAATGGATCAGTTCACATCAGTTATGCATCAGTTTACATCAGTTTTTTATCAGTTTATGTCAATTTTTCATCAGTTTATATCCGTTTCTCATTAGTTTACATCCGGTTTTTGTCTGTTTACATCTGTTTTTATCTGTTTACATCCAGTTTTATCCATTTACATCCGTTTCTGTCCGTTTACATCCATTTTTCGTCTGTTACAGGTTTTTTATTTTATGAAAGAAAAATAGGGGTTTCTTCCATTAAAAAACGGATGTTAACGGATGCAGACATTAACGGGTGTAAACAGATGATCATCCGTTTACATCCACTAGTCCATAGAAATACATGAGTGTCCATTTTTCATCCATAAACAGACAGATGAAAAACAGACATACAGAACGCCCATGTGAAAGGGGCCTTAATAACAGGATTACCAGGCTTAAATTAAAGGCAAAAAATATATATATGAAAAAAAAAAAGAAAATGAATGGCAGCCATCACATCCACAGACCAGTAACTTGCAACAGTATCAATTTTTGTTTTTTAGATACTAAGAAAATGATTTTATCAAACATTGGGAACATCTGATATTTACAATTCTGTAGCAATTTACATGGTTCCAGAATGAAAAAAAACAAATGATGAAATATCAGCAGTGCAGTGATATATGATTGGAAAGGTGCAGCTTGGGGCAGTTTATGTCTAGTTGGATGAGGTGGGCACGAGACTATGATCTTATTTGAGGGGTAAACAATGTGAGCATTCAAATGATGGAACACCTAAACTGGCTCTAAAGTCACAAGGTTTTTCTTAACTTAACAACTTCAAGTCCTGACACTTTCACCCCTTTCCTGCCCAGGCCAATTTTCACCTTTCAGCGCTATCACACTTTGAATGACAATTGCGCGTTCATGCAACACTGTACCCATATGAATTTTTTACCATTTTTTTGAGACAGATAAAGCTTTATTTTGGTGGTATTTATTCACCACTGGGATTTTTATTTTTTTACTATATAAATGAAAATGTCCAAACATTTTGAAAAAAAACTGTTTTTCTTATAAAATTTTGCAAATAAATAATCTTTCTTCATAAATCTTGGCCAAAATGTATTCAGCTATCTTTTTAATAAAAAAAAAAAAAAAAACCCAAATTAGTTAATAACCAAAAATTATCATTTTTAAAACTTTTTTTTTTACATTTTTATTATTTTTTTATATTATTTGTTTTTTTTTAACATACTGTCACCCTAGCAGTACAGTGTCACCATAGTGACACTGTACTACTTGTGGGGGGTGATGAAGATTTTTTTTTCTTTTTACACTGATTGCTTTTACACCCATAAAGGCTGTAAAAGCAATCATTTCTCCTCTCTGGTTGCATTCTTGTAGCCATTGAAAATACTGTGAGAGCTGTGATTGGCCACATAGTACAAGGCTGTTGTGAATAGCCTTGTACCATGTGACCTCTGTGATCATTCACAGATTTCACACGTAGTAAGCAATGATGTCAGGAAGTGACATCTTACGTACTACTATTCATGTGATCACTGATTGGCCAATCAGTGATCACATGATCGGGACTCACACAGAGGTCCCGTACAGTGTTAGGTGTTGCGGTGCCACGTGTTCCCAGGGAGCGTGCAAAGGCAGGGAATACGGGAGGACAGCCACCCGCTCCTGCACTGCTCCCATCCGGCCATTTATCTACATGGGCCGCATAGGAAGTGGTTAATGCATTCTCTGTATTTAGGTGAAAAACTCCTCACTACTTGTTCCTTCCCCATCCCTTAACACTTATCTGCCTCCTCTCACAATCCAGCGCTGTCTTGGCTGCGGCCCCATTCTTCTCTCTTCCTGGACTCACAGGAAACACAGGCAGCAGTGGGAGTCATAGGCTTCTGGTGCTATCAGTCAAATCCTATGAGGACAGAGTGGGGACCATGGTCAAGCCGCACTGTGTGTGTCTATAGATGGCCCAGAAGCTTGCCTGCACAGGTGCCCTCTGAACACATGGTTTACTGTGGGGGAACCCACAGGCAAGGATAGCACTAACGTGCAACTACAGAAGAGAAGGTAAGGTTCAATACCATTGCACAGAGCAGGTAAGCAGAACATCTTTTTTATTTTAATAAATTGCCTTCTCAATCACTTTATGATGCTCTTACACTTGTAGATTTTTGAATGAATGTTTCTCATTAAAGCAGAACTAAACTCATCGATTTACCGGTTTTAAAAAAAACAGTTACATTACTGGCATGCCAGGAATTGTAACTGTCACATTTGCTTGCGCTCTCAACCAAACTGTCAAACCATCAAATGGCTGATGTCATAGCTCAAGGGTGTCAAACTGGCAGCCCTCCAGCTGTTGCAAAACTACAAGTCCCATCATGCCTCTGCCTTCAGAAGTCATGCTCGTAACTGTCAATCTTGCAATGCCTCATGGAACTTGTAGTTTGGCAGCAGCTGGAGGGCTGCCAGTTTGACACCCGTTGTCATAACTGATCACATTTGCAGAACCATGACAGTTGCAGATCAAACAGAAGCAGCTTCCTTGGCTGTAAAGAATAGGAAGGTTTAGTTCCGCTTTAAATTCTCAGTACATTCGATGACTTGATAAATGTTATTCAAAGGTACTTCCAAATTTCTTTTGCTTTAACTTTTGATTTTGGAAGGAATTTCATTTCCTGAAGAAAAACCACATACACCATTAGAAATTTGTCTGTTCAAGAAAAACTGTATATCCTACTCCTTTGTATTTTCTCATCACTGCAGATGAAAACTAACATTGGTTTGACCCCACTAACAGAAAATTGAATGAACATTCTTAAAGTGAAACATCTTGAACAAAATTTTACTAGTGTATGGCCAGTTTACATGTCATTGAAAATAGCTAAATACACCCCCCCCCTCCCCAATCCCAATGAACCAATGTATGGGAAGAAATGTGGGCATGTATTACAGCGAAATAAAAGGCTGTAGAGTGTGATGGATCTCAGACCAAATAAATAAAGTCATGAATGTAAACACATCTTAAATTGGTTGTCAAGGCAGTCGGTTTTTTACCTTCATGCATTCTATGCATGAAGGTAAAAAAAACCTGTGTGCTGCCCCCCCATACTTACCTGAGTCTCCTTTCAATCCAGTGATGTGCATGACAGCCTCAACTGTCCCGGCGCTCACTCTCCTCATTGGCTGAGACAACAGCAGGAGTCATTGGCTTACACTGCTGTCAATCACGGCCAGAGAGCCAATGAGAAGAAAGCAGCGGTGGGGCCGATCCCACATGGAAGAAAAATATATTTGAAATATATTTTAAAAATATTCTTCACGAATATATTGCCATATATTTGAAATGCTGCAATTTTGGCCATATTCAATATATTTCAAAATATATTTAAATTTATATATATATATATATATATATATATATATATATATATATACACACACACTGCATGTTGAAATGCATTTTTATTACAAAATAGATGAAAAATATTTTTAAAAATACATTTCAAATACACTGTATGTATTTAAAAATACAAAGCTACATTTTTGGAATGCATTTACAAATATGTGTAGCAATATATGATAAAATTACTTTTTATATGTAAAAAAAATCTGAAGAATACATTCACATCTGAGCGTAGCATTTTTCAGCATTTTTGGCATGTTTGGTCGTGCGCGTTTTTGAGCATTTTCATACAGCATTTTTAGGCGTTTTTGAACTTTGGTGTTTTTTTATTAGCCAATAGAGAAAAATATCATCTGTTGCATCATTTGTTGCAAGGTTTTTCCTTTTTTTTAGTTTTTCCATCAGCTTTAGTTTCTATTATTATTATTACTCATTTTTTATTATTTGCTTTTTTGTTAGGGTAAAGGGTTAGAGTTAAGATTAGGTTAGGGTTAGGATTAGGGTTGGGATTAGTATTTTATTATTTTCTTATTTATTATTTATTTATTCTTTTATTTATAGCATTTTACTCATTATTTATTTATGTTAAGGTAATAATAATAATAATAATAATAAACACCTAAACCTAAACATCTAAACCCAAAACAAAAAATACATTATTATGAATAATAATAATTAATAAATACATATAAAATAAATATACAAATAAATAAAAATAATCATAAATAAATACTTGTAAAGGTAAATTAGTATATTAATAATCAACCCATAACGTTAACCTCAAAACCTATAAAGTAATAAAATAATAAGAACAATATTTTTTTTATTATTATTAATAATAATGTTTTTGCTTGGTTGTTTATTATTATTATTAATAATAATAATAATAATAATATAATTTCTTTCAGGTTTTTTTTAAGGTTAGTGGTTAATTATTTATTTATCATGATTTTTTATTTATATGTGTATTTATTTAACATTTATTTATTCATATACTATTACTATTATTTATTTTAAAAAAAATTTCATTTGATCAGAAAATCGCACAAAAGGAGTGCAAAAACGTGCACAAACGCGCCACTCGCACATTCCTATTCTTTTCTATGGGAATAAAAATGTGCACATCTGCCCAAATTGAGCTACAAAAGTAACTCCAAAACTTTTTTGAGCTTCAGGCGTTCTGCTTCAGGCGACTTGGAGTGGAGATGTGAACCGTCTTCATAGAGTAATTTTTTTCCCCCTGAGCGTTTTGGAGCTTCAATGGAGCTTTGCAGCCTCAATGCGTATGGCGCAAAAACGCGCAAAACATGCAGAAACATGGCACAATTTTGCCGGCATTTACAACACACAAAGTGTGAATGCAGCTGAGTGGTGTCAGCGAAATGACCTGTATACATATAGCCGACACCTAGTCATCCAATAAGGGGTGAGGAGTATTGGAGCTCCCAGGACAGATAGTGGAACGGAGCTCCACAAATGATGATGGAGCTGTTGTGGAACTACAAGTCCCAGCATGTTCCTGACACCTGTGGATGCTGAGAAGCATCAGATCTCCCCCTCCCCCCGGAGAGCAGAGCCCCTTGCTCCTATTACCTGCAATGTGCGGAGCTCCCGGGTGTCCTCTGTAGTGTGATGACTCCACAGCCAGATAGTGATGATGATGATGATGAGCGGAGCGCACTCCCAACTGACTGGGGCTAGGAAGAGACTAAAGGCAGCACGTGGGCGGGACCTAGCCTGTAAACAATTAGGAATCGCCATGGCAACCAGCGATGCTGCGCTAGGCTTGCAGCCGAGTGGATGGCGGAGATTGCGGGGGCGTGGTCTGTGAGATTCTAACTAAACACGAGGGACCAGAAAGCTGCCAGAGCAGAGCGGGGAGGGGTGTGGCTGCTGCGTTGCCATGGTAATGAGGAGACATTGTCCTTCTAGTACCAGAATTCCCGGAGATCACAGATGTTTTCACGTGATGACGTGACATGACAGAGCAGTGTGAGCTTCCGTGGATGCCATGTGCTGCACATACCCAGAAGGTCAGGTATACCTGTGTGTGTGATGGAGCCGACAATCCTGCTGATGGATTCAGGCTGTGTCTGTGCTGGAGATCACACAGGTACACACGACATGGCTTTATCCCTGGAAAATGGGATTTTTTAGGATTTATACTGAAAATGAATGACTCCATCTGCCCTGAGAGGCAAGTGCTGGGTACAGTAATGGAGCAAAATAACAGAAACATTCCCCACAAAGCTCTTTGTTACAATTCTTACCACACCACTTGTAGTTTCATCGCTGCTGACTCCTGCTCTGTGAATGCTGCTTCCCTGAACATCCAGTCCCCGCAGGAAAGAAAGCTGAACTAAAGGTATTCACACTCACCTGTCCAATGATCCCCCACCACTGCCGATATCTTCTTCTGAGTGCCGGGCTTCAGATCTCTTCATTGTTTGGTGCAGAATGACTTCTTGTCTGTGAGAGCCAGTCATCCCAGAGACTGGCACAGTGCTGTAAGCTGAGCTGCAAATGCACAGCTCAGTTTGGCATGCCTCAGAAAATAGTCTCTTCTGCAATTAAAGCTTTTCTGTTTGCCAGAGGTGTAATTAGAACCTTTACGGCCCTGGTGCAAAAAGCCATGAAGGGCCCCCTGACTCCAGCCCAGGGCCTTTTACTCTTGTTGCGGGGGTCCTTTATTATGAGTTTCCCCCTACAGTACATCAGAGTCTGCAGGGTTTGCCTTACAGTGCAAGGGGTAACTCTGTGGACCTTGATGTAAAGGGGAACTCTGCGTATCTTGATGTAATGGGTTACTCTGTGGAACCTGATGTAAAGGGGAAGTCTGCGGACCCTGATGTAAGGGGAATGTTGCGGACTCTAGTGTAAATGGGTACTCTGGTGTAAGAGTTTCTCTCGTCACCAGAGCTCCTCTTACGTCAGAGTTCGCAAAGTTCCTCCTTACCTCAAAGTCCTCGGAGTTCCCCTTGCACTGTAAGGGTGAACTCTGCTGACTCTGATGTAAGGCGAATGCTGAGAACGCTGATGTAAGGAAGGGGGGGGGGGGGGTCTGGTGACCGGAGAACCTCTTACACCAGAGTTCCTCTTTACACAAGAGTCTGCAACATTACATCAGGATCCACAGTTTCCTTTACACCAGGGTCTGCAGAGTTCCCCCTTACACCAGGGTCTGCAGGGTTTCCCTTTACACCAGAGTCTGCAGAGTGAATACACTAAGGTAAAGGGGTTCACTGATGCAAGAGGGGAGTGAGGACACTGATATAAGGGGGACCTTTATATCAGGGTCCCCCTTACCTTAGGGTTTCCACTCACCCCTTACATTTGTGACCCCCAATAAAGTGACTTACTAACTGTGTCACACACTGACATGTAATTGCCTTAGAGCAGCGGTTCTTAACCTGTGGGTTTGCGATTCCTTTGGGGCTCAAACAATCCTTTCACAGGGGTCGCCTAAGACCATCGGAAAACACATATTTCCGATGGTCTTAGGAACTGAGACACCACTCCTCTATCCGTCTCCAGGCGGGTTCGCCCACATGCAGATACGCCCACATTTCCCTGGACCGCGATGTGTGGGCGGGATGACATGCTGCCTCTGTCATCTGGCTGCACCCCGGGGATCACTCAACAGCTCCACCTCCTCACTGGTGATTGGCTGCCGGAACTGTAGCTCAAGAGAGGCACACAGGCGGCCAATCACCGGCGAGGAGGTGGAACAAAGACGATCGAGTGAAGGAGTGGTCGGAGAAGGAAGAAAGCTGACCAGTAAGTGTCTGTACCGTGCAGATGGTGCTGCTGCAGTCAGGTATGCTGGCTGTAGATGGGAGAGGGAGGGAGCGAGCCCAGGCTGAGGCAGGGGTCAGCAAGGTAAGTATCATTGGTGTCAGTGGGAGGAATAGTGCCCCATCATTGGTGTCACTAATACCAATGATGGGAAACTATTCCTCCCACTGACACCAATGATGGGGCACTATTTCCCCCCCACTGACACCAACGATGGGCCACTATTCCTCCCCCCACCGACACCAACGATGGGGCACTATTCCTCCCCTCACCGACACCAACGATGGGGCACTATTCCTCCCCCCACTGACACCAACGATGGGGCACTATTCCCCCCCCCCACTGACACCAATGATGGGGCACTATTCCTCCCACACTGACACCAATGATGGGACACTATTCCTCCCACTGATATCAATGATGGGGTACTATTCCTCCCACTGATACCAATGATGGGGCACTATTCCTCCCACTGATACCAATGATGGGGCACTATTCCCCCCACTGATACCAATGATGGGGCACTATTCCTCCCACTGACATCAATGATGGGGCACTATTCCTCCCACTGATACCAATGATGGGGCACTATTCCTCCCACTGATACCAATGATGGGGCACTATTCCTCCCACTGACACCAATGATGGGACACTATTCCTCCCACTGACATCAGTGATGTGGCACTACACCTCCCACTGCAAAATTACAGTTATGAAGTAGCAACAAAAATAATTTTATGGTTGGGGGTCACCACAACATGAGGAACTGTATTAAAGGGTCGCGGCATTAGGAAGGTTGAGAACCACTGCCTTAGAGGCTTTGGTCCTTCTTTCCCCCATGCCCCCTCCTTGAAGATGCCTTCAAATTTACTGGAAAGGCATAAAGTACCTTGACATCACCACGCACCTGACCAGAGGCCCACTCCCCCCGTTCAAGCCAATCCCTGCTGAGCCTGAGCCAAACTCAGTTGATTACCAATAGGCTTGCTACGGAACTAAGCATTTGCACACAGCTCTGGAGCCGGCTGATTAGTAATCGGCTGAGCTTGGCTCTGGCTAGGTGTGGATTGGCTTGAGTGAGGAGGGTGGACTGCTGCTCAGATGCACAATTCGGGGAGGAGGGTAGAAGAAGCTTTTGGAAAAGAGTTGTAACCTGCACTTTTATGCTGTTTATGGACAGCATAAAGTGCCCTTTTTTTACTGACAACACTGCTTGGGGCTCCTCCACAGTGGTGGAACACCAAGGTCTGGTCGCATGTGCGACCTTTGCGACCCCCGGTAGTTCTGCCACCGCTGTTCACTGTTCCTTGCTTTATTTCTGCCTTAAAGCAGAAGTAAAGTACATTTTTTAAAATGAGCACCTCGATGGTTTATATCATAATGTACTAGTATTCATTGCATTTTAGTATATTATGGCAGATTTACCTGTCAAACTGTGCCTTCCAGTGCTGCACTGTCAGCACTCCTCCTGCTCCCGAGTGCTTCTGTCTTCATCCAGTCTTTCTTCTGGGTTCTGTCTCTTCAGTCCAGGCCATGGCTAGGGCCAGACTTTGCCTTCATAAGAGCTTCAGTCTTTGGAATGCTGTGATACCAGTCCTGAACTGGATTTGTATCTTTCCCTGCAAAGAAATACTTCATGTCTTCAGGAGGTGAAGGAGCTGGAAGTCTACTTTGTACTTTTGTTCTGGAATTTCCACCATGGGGATTACACAAATACCATTGTAGTGGCTCCCCCTGCACTGCTAGGGTTAAATGCTCATTAAAGTGGAACTTTAGTCAGAAAATTAAGTCCTGCTAGATCAATTCAGGCTGGCCCCTGTTGCAGGTGTATCTATGTAAAACATTCAAAATAAGTGCCTATTAGGTACAACCACTTCGAAACGGGCCTATTTTTTACCTTTTTGTTTACATGTAAAAATCATTTTAAAAATCACTTTTTGTGCTAGAAAATTACATGAAACTCCAAAACATTATATAAATATAGTGGGTGTTTCAATTTTTTATGTCAGCAGCAGTTTTTCAACGCATTTAAAAAAAAATACACTTTAATTAATTTTAATGCACAAAAAGACAATATAATACGCAATTGTTTGGTAAAATATAAAAGATGATGTTATGCCAAGTAAATAAAGAGTAACAGTGCTTGGTGCGCTGCTATAGTCCCACCCAATTCCTTAATTTTAAATAATATAGGGGAAATATAAAAAAAAAAATTATATATGTATATAAATATCCAAACACGGATTGCTGCAACCAATAATTTTGTGCACTCTAACACACCTAACATAAGTAAATACCAACCATGTGGTGCGCTTTGCCTTTAAATCTCTCAATACAAAAATGAAACCTTAAGTGATTGATATGTCTATTCTTAGATACTATGTACTGTAGGTCCATAATATTGTGTATAGTTCATTTTCACAAATTTGGTGCAGTGCAAACAAAATAAAAATGTGATGTCCCTCCTTTGAGTGAAAAATGTATTCACCTTGTGATTAGACCTACAAATTCTGTAAATATAGGTCAAGTGCGCTGTGTTAATCAGTGGTATTGTTTCAAACCAACTCATCCATCCAGACTCTCCTTGATGGCTCCAAATATGTGGACAATGCACTCAAACAAAAAATATATATTTCATAGTGCAACACTAACAATTGAGTACTGTCCGTGATACTTTTTTTATTTGCTCTAACATACAATTTTGAGGACATGCTTTCAGGGTATGTCACCTTCTTCAAAGTCCAAGCAGTACTATTACTAAATCACAAAGTTTAAGCAGAATGTTAGAAGGGATGAATCGGCTACAATCACCTCAAGCATAGTGCAACACTGTATGACTATTATATTGTGAGCAACCTCAATACATACACTCACATAAGTGTTGTTAAAACTGTGCTCATTCTACCCAATTATTCTCTCATATAGATGGTGTCAATTCTCAAACAACACCTCAAAACGTGCTCAATATCCCATCACCACTAGGTGTAATGCATGCTCACCTTCTTGTTAGACCCATATAATCATAGGTCACAAACGTTTGATGTTCATCCAACTCGATATATTAGCTTCTACCTTTTAGCAGATACTTCACTCCTCCTGTCCCTTTAAGGGTCCGGTGTCTTGCTGTATCCACCCAGATAAGTATAGGCTCAAAGGGAGAAAGGATAATTCATAGTGCAACACCGTAAAGACATTAAATAATTTATTTATTACACTCACAGAGTAAAGACAAAAAGAAGGCTGATTCCCTTTACAAAAAAGGCTCCTGCAGTCCCACTTCCGGTTTCCACGGTACCGGAAGTGACGTCACTAGGCTCCTCTCAACGTGTTGCATCACTGCTTACGTGAGGAATCAGCCTTCTCTTTGTCCTTACTCTGTGAGTGTGAAATTTTAACTTCCACTTCAGATTTACACAGGAGGTCTGGTGCTAGAATTATTGCTCTAGATCTGACTTTCGCATTGATACCTCACGTGTGGTATGATCGCTGTTTAAGGCAAGCACAGGATGACGGGGGTGCTTTATAATTTTCTTTATTTGTACACTGTCCCTTTAATTTTTTTCATCATTTTTATTGCTATCACAAGGAAAGTAAACATTCCTTGTGATAGCAATAGGCAGTGACAGGTACTCTTTACTGAGAGATTTGGGACCTCAGATTTCTCCTCTCCCCCTAAAAGCTTCAGCTCATACCTAGCTTTTTTCAAACCATCAGTGGTTTGTTGACATCCAGCTTAACCAGAAGTGACAAAATACTTGTCGTTCTGGTATCTCAGACCATAAAGGTGATCAGGACTATTCTGGTTGCACTGGCTGCACACTCAGACCTACTGATAGGATGCAGAAGGCGTCGGGAAGGGGGAACGTCCCCTCCTGCCATTTGTAAAAGCAATCCAGTGGCTAATTTGCCGCTAGGATTTCTTTTACAAGAAATCAACTGCTGCCTGAAATAACAATAGCGGTTGCAGGTATCATCCCGCTATAACCACTCAAAATCGGTCAACATATGGTACGTCACTTGGCATGAAGTAGTTAAAATATAGTAGTACATTGTCTCACTCTGCTCTGTACATGCTCTGTTGTACATGCACTGTCAAAATTCTAGAGGCCAATCTGCTGACAGCCTAATGATTTACTGCTGCTCAGGTGCTCTGGGTCTCAGCAAAATGGCAGCCTCCAGCAAGAAGAAACGGGAACAATGCTGGAGACAATTTACAGCACACACTAATTTTGGTAGTGTAATTATTAATGTGGAATGTATGTTCCTTGCTAAAGAACATTATTTTTTATCAATTTGGGTAAAGTTCAACTTTAAGTCTAGGAGTGGATTAATAAATTGTAATATTTAGCTTATCATTCGCTCTGGCAAGCTTCTTCCACACTGTGCCAGCAGTCCCTTGAAGCCTCTTCTCTAAGGCTTTCTGGCTGGTGGTCACACTCAGACATCATTACATACTGTACAATTCAGAATCAACAACCTGGTGCTTGGGAGAGATGATCAGTACACCAGAAGCTTGCCATAGCAAGGAATAAGCTAAGTGTCGGAGAACTGAGTGATCAAATGCCACTGATTGCTCAGCTCTTGGTCTTCAGCCTCCCTGCTCTGCCCCTCCAGTGCTCACTGGAGCGCCGAGCTGTGTAGGGGGTGGGAGCAGCTGGATCAGGCTCTCAGTGGCTTCCTGAGAGGCTGAGTCAGCATGCTGTTCAGACTTCTGGGTAGATCTTGACTTTAAAGATGGGATCTTTCAAGAGCATGGATTGGGCTAAAGTCCACCGTCTGCTGATATGGGTCACAGGAGTGCAGAATGAAGTTCACTCCTATGATCCATAGGAGAAGTAGGGTCAAAGAGCTTTCACCCTACTTCTCCTTTAAACCTGTCAATGTGGATGGGTCTCACTGCAAGAGTGTTTTTTTTGTGTGTAATTCTTGGCGTTCAGCTTTAAAGGGAAGCTGAGTTGATATATTTTGGCTATATACCACTAAATGTTCAGATTATATTTGAATAAAGCCCATTTAGTTGAGATACACAACACCTTTTCTCTTTTTAATGTGGAATGTAAGACAGTGATTGAGTGCGTTATCCAATCAGCTAGTAAATACAATCTTGCAAATTGGCTGCAGACAGCTTTTATATAAGAAAAAAATCTACCACTGTGAAGTCTGGCAGTCATATATGGTATATATATATATAAATATATTTTGAACTATATTGAATATGGCCAAAATTGTAGTATTTCAAATATATGTCAATATTACATATATTATAATAATATTATAATATTATTATATTTTTACAATATACTTCAAATATATTTTTCTTTCATGTGCAAACCCCCTACCCACCTCCCATTGCTGCCCCTTTTATAGAATACAGACCCAGGTATCATTTTTTGATGCTAAGTAATTTGTATGGAATTTGGTAATGATAGCAAGAAAAGCAGTAAAACAGATCCCCTGCAGCCAGCAACAGTACATACCCCCCAGCAACAGCAGACCTTCCCACCAACAATGGACCCCCATAGCAAAATACCCTTCCAGCAACAATAGATTCCTCCCAGCAACAATTGACTACCCAGAAACATAAGACCCATCTCAGCAACAATAGACCTCCCCAGCAACAATAGACCCCCCTCTGCAAAAATAGATCTTCTCCAGCAACAATAGATTCCTTAGCAGCCAGCATCAATAATCGTCTCCAGCACACCCCAGCACCCCTTGCAATTACATACATCCAATGCTGGAGCTGCTGGAACTGTGTTCCCGTAGAAAAAAAGCCCTGAATGTGACTATGTCAAAATATTAATACCTGGATCTCTTTTTTTAGAACTATACATCAATATATCTAATTTTCTCTGTCTTAAAAAAGAACAGAAAAATCTCTTTCCAAGTTTCATAATAATAAGGTCATCCTTACACAACAAGATATGTAGATCTAGCATCTTACATTATGAAAGAGGCAGAATATGTCTCCTGGGACAGTGCAGTGCCCTAGATTCATATACTCATGTAGACATATCAAGCAGAAGTAGCTTTATTATGGCAATTGAAAAAGATTCAAACATTCCTGTTTCATGTACTAAAGGGCTTACTAGCAAAGATGTTGTGTATGAAAATTTATGTGAATGAAAAGAATAAACAGGTATACAATTACTAGATATAGAGCATGGGTGGTTGGTATTGATATAGCAATGACATTTTACACAACACTTTACATATTGTGCATTCACACAGTGGGATATGAACCAAACACCCCAGTGCTACAAGGCAGGCATGCCAAGTGGAAACATCTGCATTTACATGAACCCTCTGTTTAGTCAAGTCAGTCCTAAATTGCTGCTCAGAGAGTGGAGATATCAAACTGATTCAAGTTCAATTTATTCAAATGGAAAATCTGATATTTCTGATTGCTGTCAGAAAGCAAGAATCTGATTTGTGGCTGTAGGTAACTCAGACTAGATCTTATTTCTGACCCTTGTTGTAAAACAGGAATACTTTCTTGGTAATCTATGATAGAAATGAGTAAATCAGTCTTCAGTTATGTTTTTCAGCTTGATCATGATTAAGGTGATATTAAAGGTAGATTTTTTTTGTCAAAAAACAAACATGTCTATACATACCTGCTTTATGCAGTGGTTTTGCACAGAGTAGCCCTGATCCTCCTCTTTTCATTTACCCCACTGGTGCTCCTAGCCTCTCCCTCCTGGCGAGTGCCCACAGAGCAAGCGGCTCGCTATGGGGGCACCCAAGCAGGCTTGTTACTGAGCTACTGCTCTGTGTGTCCATTCACACACAGAGCCACAGCTCCTCCTCATTGGCTGTGACTGACAGTAGCGGGAGCCAATGGCTCCCACTGCTGTCTCAGTCAATGGGGAGGGAGAGTCCTCGGAGAGCTGAGGCTCTTGTGCACATCACTGGATTGTGATGGGGCTCAAGTAAGTATTATGGGGGCTGGGGGGACTGCTGCACACAGAAAGTTATAGAATGCATGAAGTTAAAAACCTTGAGCCATTTTCTAGGATTAGGGCTTACATGTCTCTGGGTATAGGTCTTGATATAGGAGGAAAAGTGACTGCTTACTGAGCATAGCAATCTACCAGTCAATGACAGGACCCAGCATGATGGTTCCTGAAAGCATCCAGCATGACGGTTTCACCTCTCATAGCGAATTAATCATAACCAGGGGCATACCCATAAAGGCTGTAAAAGCAATCATTTCTCCTTCTCTCTGGCTGCATTCTTGCAGCCATTGAGAAATACTGTGTGAGCTGTGATTGGTCACAGCTTGTCACATAGTCTGTTGTGAATAGCCCTGTACCATGTGACCTCTGTAATCATTCACAGATTTCACACTTAGGTGTTCTTTTATGACAAAGAGAATAGCTGTGATTCAGAGGATCACAGCTATTCTCTGGTCATTCACAGTTTATAATACTCAGGAGAACATGTTCAGCCCTTCACTGGAGATCTGTGTTCTCCCTCCAGATTCTCCAGCCCAGAGCTGGAGAATCGGAGGGAACGCAAACTAAGGAGAGATAATTTACCTCTGCTTAGTAAACTGATCTTTTACTGTAATCTTGCGAGATTATAGTAAAATCAGCCGTTTTCCAGCGTTTTTAGACCGTTCTCCAGCGTTTGGAGAACTGATCTACATATGCTTCATAAACGGCATTCACAGGAGAACTGTGTTCTCCGAGAATGCCGGAGAACTGAGCAACGATCTATTACTGCTGGTTCATAAATGGACACCTTAGTAAGCAATGATGTCAGAAGTGATTACTACTTACTACTATTCATGTGATCACTGATTGGCCAATCAGTGATCACATGATCGGGACCTCACACAGAGGTCCTGTACAACGGTCGGTGTTCTGTTGTGTCCGGAGGACACAGCGGGCACTGGATTGCGGTGCTGCGTGCTCCCGGGAGCGCACACAAGCAGGGAAGAGGGGAGAACATTTATAAACGGCCACCTGCCCCTGCACTGCTCCCATCCGGCCGTTTATATACATGGGCCGGATGGGAAATGGTTAAAAAAACAGCAAAAAATAATTAAGAAAATATTGTTGAAAAAAAATATAAATAAAAAAAAGGTAAAAAATAACAAAAATAAAAAACTACTGACACCAGTGGCAGAACTACCAGGGTCACAAAGGCGGCACTTGCGAGCTCAAAGGAGTCAAGAGAGCCCATCATGGATTCTTGCTCCGGGGCCCTGAAGGTTTTAGTTATGTCTTTGATCATAACACTTTGAAGTTTTTTAAAATCACAAACAAAAATATGTCACTACAGAATACAGCTATTTCAAAATGGATTGCATTGTTGAAAACCTACGTATCCATGTCAAGAGGTATGTGAGATTAAGCATAAAACACCAATACTTCATAAACAGTAGCTTCAATAAAAAACATTGTTCCAGTAAAGGTAGCACCATTGCCTCTCTGAGTACTGCATTACATATTTCCTCAGCACTTGACAACTCAGTTATTATTCAGGAGGTTAGGGGATTATTAGTGTATGCAAGAGTAATGTGAACTAAGTCAATTCTACGTGATTTTCCCTTACGGACAATAATGGGGGGATCTGCCTGATGTTCTCCTAGTAGTGAATAAAGGAAAAGTAGCAAGATGCTCATTAAATTTTTAAGCCACAAAAGGTGAACATTCACTAAAAGAATACAAAACAGATGAACTTCCCTAGAGTTTTTTTTTTTTGCAAGCTAGCAGGCAGGACCTAGTTATTAAACTTGTCATGCTAAATGCAGAGTTCTCAATTGCAAACATATTCCAAAGCCAGACACCATGATCAAAGTGATTCTGCAATTGTGGCTGCACCCTAATTGATGGGAGTACAGTATTGGGACATTGATAGAAATGACTAATTGTATGCATCTGAAACCAAAGTTTATGTTATATTTTATTGTATGTTACTTTTGTTAATTTTAAAATTGGACCCATTTTCAGATTAACAGAAATTAATATGGACAAATGAATGTGTGTGTATTTTTGTAATGTGTATTTTTAACATTTCTACTAATTTACTTCTATGATATGCATGTTTTCTGGGTATACATTAATGAGCTGCATGTCGCCTGTTTAGCATACAGTTTACATTACTATTAGTATTCTGAAACTGAGATAATTGCTTTGATTTTTATTCTCGAATGTGTTAAATTATATAATTTTTTAATATATTCTAAGATAGCAAAATTAAGGGTGGTGAAATTTGTTGTTTTTTCACTGAACAGTAAATGTGCATGTCACGGGGTGTCATGAGGGGATCTAAACATTTATTTCGAAACACATTTTTATATGTATGACTATTTTTAGTCTTCAGATTCCTTCTGTATGAGTTTTGTGTGCTGTGTGTTGCAATTCAGAAAGACTTCCTAGAATTAGACTAATCAAAGCTGATATGTGATATTGAAATAATGGAGAATGATTAGCATTAGTTGTCTGTAGTGAAAGATGATCTAGAAGTCATTGTTGGCTTTGTGCAACTGTAGTTGTTTGATCATTTCAGTAATTTGTCTGTTTAGCTTGTGTTGTGCAAGAGAATAACTACGGATGGTTATTGGTTACATGCTGAGCTGTTTTTTGTTTCTTAAAGCACTAATAAAAGTACTGTCCGTGGTCTGGAAAGAACTACCACATATGTAAAAACCTTTATCCGCCATTTGACTTGTTAAAGCATTTAAAAAAAAAGCAACCCAGGACACCTAAAGCAGAAAAAATGTAACTTCCCTGGCTTTATTCCTTGACTAGTCCAGCTAAAGTAAACTTTAATCGGATTAATTGCTATGAATTATTATACTTTGGGTTTGTATGGCCTTGCAGTTGGGCAGAATTGTTGGATTCTATGTAATTTCCTGCCAATAGGGGACCCAAAAGTTAATGTCAAGTAGGATGTAATTTAGCTTGGCAGCATTTACATGCACTCTCCTTCCTTCTACATATCAATCAAATAGCTCTAGTGGTTGATTGGGATCTATGTAAAGGGGACAAGAGGTTGAGATGTTACAGTACTAAGGCCCCAAGGGTTTTGTAGCTTGTATCTCAAACCTCAAAAATGGTCAACATGCAAAAACCTATTGTTCTCAATAGCCCTTGTCCACATCTGAACAAAACATCGATTGCTCATAAAAAGCACATTAGCTACTCTTCACATTTGAGCGTTTTTCTCCCCATAGACTTCAATGGAAATGCCTGAAAAGTGTGACATGAGCTTTTTTCGAGCTTCTTCTTGAGCATTATGTCATGCGTTTTCTGCTCAAACAGCAGCACTCCACACCTTTTAGTTGAAAAATACCTGAAAAACACCTGACAAAAGCTGCAAAACCATGCAATTCTGCTCCATAAAAAAAAAAATGAAAACATAACACTTAGGTGTGAATGGAGCCTAAAGAGTGAAAGGAAGTCCACAACAAGGCTGCCCCCAATAAACATTTATACATGTACACATATAATCCAGTATCTATATACTAATGGTTAGTTTTATAGTTTATAGTTCTTTTTGTAGGGGAACTAGCACCAAAAACAATATAAAACACATAATTCTACTATTTAACCTTACTCTTTAAAAGAGAAGTATGGGCTATAAAAAAACCCAAAACATTTATACTCACCTAGGTGGATGAGGCATCGTCCTGATGCTACATCTGTCCCCTGCCAGCTCTGCAGTGAGCACCAAGCAATCAAACACCGCTGATCTGCTCTGAGCAGGGAGACGTGACTGTCAGTCATCGGCTCTCTGCTCTACCCCTCCAGCACTCACTGGAGCGCAGGGCTGTGGAAGAGGAGGGAATGAGAGCCTTAGCCAGGTTCCAGTCCAGGCATCTGGGTGGATCCATATGGTTGGGATATTTTCAGAGCCTGGACCAGCTCTGTGGTGTCAGCTGAAAGTGGGTCACAGGATGCAGAACAAACTGCACTCCTGAGATCCATAGGAGAAGTGTAGCCAAAAAAGCCAAAGTGTAGCCAAAACTTGAAAACCTAAGCCTAACACTTAACCCTTAATCTTAATGATTAATTTGAATCTGACTATACTGGATTTTGTTTTAGCTAGTTTTTCCCTCATCAACATAATGACATTTTGACCAGGTCATTTTGGTTGGCAATTGCTTGGTCATGCAACACTGTTTTCAAATGAAATTTTTAGCATTTTTTTACACAGCTAGAGGTTTCTTTTGGTGATATTTAATTGCCACTGGGTCATTTATTTTTTGTTATATAAACGAAAAAATACTGAAAAGCTTCTGTTCTTCATAAATTTAGGCCAAAATGTTTTCTGCTACATTTCTTTGGTAAAAATAACCTAAATCAGTGTATATTATTGAATCTGTGTGAAAACTATAAAGTCTATAAACTATGGTATATATATTTGTAAATGTATCAATCTTGATGTACAGATGGCCTATCTCATTTCTTTAGGCCCTAAAATGCCAGGACAGTAAAAATACTCCTCAAATTACCCCTTTTTGGAAAACAGACAGTCCAAGGTATATAGTAAGAGGCATGGCACGTTTTTTGAAGCTGTAATTTTTTGTCCCAATTTTTTGGAATATAAAGAAATAAAATAAAATTAGTTTTTCATACCATCAGTAGTGCAGTACAGTATCATCATAAGACTGGCGTGGTAGTGATCAGGGATACTGATACTGATTAAATCTTTTTTTATTAAATTTTTTTTAAATGTTTTTGTTTTTTTTTTATAATTTTTTTTGGGGGAGGGGGGGAATTAATGCAAAGCATTCTCTGATTGGACAAGGTGGAGAGTCAGGGTGCACTCCACCTTGTGTAGTCAGAGAAAGCTTTACATTTATTTAGAACAGTGGCCTCCAAACTGTGGCCCACGGGCCTTTATCCGGCCCTTGGGGCACTGCTCCTTCCACTAATACAAGGCTTTGTTACTCCCACTGATATCAGGCATTATTCCTTCCAAAGACACCAACAATAGGGAACTATTCCTTCCACTGACATCAATGATGGGACATTATTCATTCCACTGACACCAACGATGGGGCCCTATTCCTCCAAATCATACCCTATCCCCCCTCCTACTAACCACCAATTCTGAGACATTTTCTACCCCCTACTGATGCTGGGGCATTTTCTATTCTCACTGACTACAATCCAGCCCCCCTAAGGTCTGAAGGACAGTAATCTGTCCCATTATTTATAAAGTTTGGCGACCTCTGATTTATAAATTGCAAAGCATTCTCTAATATTTGCATTTGCCAAGCATTTGACCTCCTGCGGGGCAGCCGTTGCCCAGAAGCAAGTGTAGCAGCGTCTACTTCAGTGATTTCCAGCTTCCAGGGGCATTTGCTAGGTATGGTTGATGCATAGTAACTTTGGTCCACATTGAACCAATGTCACTATGCATAAAATTGCTATACTTGGAATTCATCTTTAACTCTAAAGCAATGGTATGGCGCTACAACAGCGATACTGTTAATACGTGTGTGTGTGTATATATATATATATATATATATATATATATATATATATATATGGCTAAATGGTTAGCACTTCCTCCTGGCAGTACTAGGGTCATCGGTTCAAATCCCAACCACAGCACCACCTGCCTGGAGTTTGCATGTTCTCCCTGTGCCTGGGTGGGTTTCCTCCAGGTACTCCGGTTTCCTCCCACACTCCAAAGACATGCTGGTAGGTTAATTGGCTCCTGTCTAAATTGTCCCTAGTATGTATGAATGTACGTTAGGGACTTTAGATTGTACGCCCCTAGAGGGTTAGGGACTGATGTGAATGTACAATATGTATGTAAAGTGCTGCGTAAATTGACTACGCTATATAAGTACCTGAAATAAATAAATATATATAAAACATTTTTTCCCGGCAGCCTTTGCATTTTATGAATTTCCAAGAGAGTATGGCATGACACCAGCACTGGTATCTGTGTGACCTGTGGTGTGCATTTCTGGTGTGGGCTGAAGTAGCAGTTGGGACCTGGAGTCCAGAGCCTTGGTAGAGATTTGGAAGGAAAGAAGTCTAAAATCCTGGGTCAAGTCCACCTGATTGGGCAGGGTATGCAGGGCTTTTATTGGAGATGTTACTATGGTTTGGGGCTCCACCCTGGCAAACAAAGGATGTCTCAGCCCAGGAGTCAGAAGGGCTCCATCTAGAAAACAGGAGAGAGCCAAAGCAGCAGGGAGCTGTAAGGTGCATGAATAGAGATTGTATGATATGACTGGAGGAGACAGGCAAGGGCCTGAGAATTGAGGCCAGATCAGCAGCTCTACAAGTGTAATATTTATTTGTGTCAGAGAAATGCTGAAAACCCCTTGTATAAAATATTTCATCTTGTGACAAGTATTCTGAAAAGGAACACATTTTGTTTAAAAAATGCACGCTTAGAAACACATATCATTCTTGTATTGTTTCACTTGGGTTGGGTTACTTATATTTCCCTAATGATAAAATGCATGATTAAAATATGGTCATGGCTTGCAATTGTTCTAAAACACGTTTGTGCTAACAGGTTACCTAACAACAGAACAAAGCACAAGGGTAATTGCGAAAATATCTCATTATAGCCCTGTAGGATCACATTTACACCATTATCATGAATTACCTAGGGAAAGAATGTTTTAAAAGGTCTGAAACTCCATAGATCAAGAATTAGAGGTATGTACAGTCAACACTAAACTAACAGAAGGTCATTTTCAGATACCTTTAAAGGGCTATACAGGATGACCTTGCTGTATTCTTGCAAAAAAATCATACGTTGTATTTATAATTACTAATAACATTTGCAAATCAATATGCTGCATGTTTTTGTCTAGGTGACCATTATCATCGAAAGTGAAAGAAAATCCCAGATTTTTATTGGTCACCAAAACAGGATTAGAGGGGAAATCTTCTAATGGGAACACTAGTTTGAGTCACTCTGGTAACAACCAGGACTTTCTATGAATTTGGAGGGATTTTCTATCACTTCCTGCTGTGGCTGTGGGACACGAAGTGAAAGGAAATCTGCCCCACGGGACACAAATGACAAAAAAGTTGACAGTGGGTATAACCCTTCCTTACTTTAAAAAAAAATAAAAACGTTTAGTCCTACTTTAATTGCTTACTTGTAAAAAAAATACTGTATACATATTGTAACAAAATGTATAACACATCAGTTTATAAACCTATAAACAAATTAAAGTAAAAAAATTAAACCGAATTGTCCCAAAGATATTTTATTATCGCTTTAAAGAGAAACGGCCTTTAAAAAGAAGCAAAATTAAAATCCACTAATATATGTAAAAGTAGGGTTCAGCAGCTACTGTAGTGATATTATTACTTTAGGCCATACATGGGTTGAATTTCGAACAACTTTTTCTTTGAAAATTGTAATTAAAAAATTTTGTTTGAATTGCGCACCATTAGTGGGCCGCAGTATTGGACGATTCGGGCATGTTGGAAATTTTTTGAAAAACTAGCAAATTTCTAATCAATTTCGTGGGAGAAAAATAATCGAAAAAGAAATGAGCATGAGCTGTGACATGGAAAGAAAAGAAGATTCTCAGCCTCAAAAATTATTTTCTGTAGCAACATTGGGTGAAATTCTAAATCAATGTTGGCACCATCAGATTACAAAATGCACAAAATTTCCAATTTTCTAAAGAAAGTCAATTCAGAATTAACCCATGAATTGTTTCTTATAACCAGTTATTATCAAACCTATAAGGGCAAAACTGCTTCTCTCCCCATACAAGTCTTGGTATGCAAAAGCAGCGAGAGCAGGTCAGATGCAAGTGAATTGCATTTCAAATGCAGGTCAACTACACCTATAGTGAATTTTGAATCATCTTAGTTGTGCCTCAAACTGATTTTTAAAAGCACTTTGCAATCACTCATTGAAGCCCACAGGAACAAGCCATTAAATATAATCACTGCTCAGGTTACATTTACACTAGCCAACCTGCGTTTGGTCGATTTAAATGCAGGAAAAATATTTGGGAAGCGTAAACAAGCTAAGGAAGCCTTCTGCCTCCTAGAATAAGTTGTTCTGCATTTTCTGTAAATGTACTTAAATTTACAGAAGCCTGAGTGTGCTTACATGCTTTTAGAAGCTTTTACATGCATTTAGACAGGTTCAGAGTATCTAATCTGCCCTTGGACGCACAGAGTTCTATTTTTGCTAAATACAGCTAAATGGAATCTCAAAGTGTGAATAATGCCATTAAAAATCATTACATGCATTTGTAGGCAGTTTTAAATGTCCTATATATGTCACTGCCAATGTGAAAGCCTTGGGCCCATGGTTCTCAAGTAATTGGTCACGACCCAAAAGTGGGGGTGGAGTGGGCCACGGATCAAGTACCTCCCAGGCCTCTCTAATGCCCCAATAAAATGTCTGGTGCCCTGACAACATAGCTTAATAAAAACCACCAGCCTCACTAATATAAATGTTAAGACGGCCGGGACCGCAACTACGGCCAGCCTTAATATTTTTGTTGTTGCGACAGCCATTAAGGTGGTGCACATGGTGCACTTACAAAGCGGTCCCTCAGCCCTCGCACTCATTCCTCCTTCCCTAGCGGCAGCGCTGGGAGGAAGTGACATATAACTATACTTCATTCAATCCAGTAAGCCGCACAGGAGAGAAAAAAACACCACTGGACGCCAGGGAATGACTCTGCTAGGTAGTTTTCCTGGGTTGTGGATGGGTGATGGACAGCGCATTTTGAAAGGAGTGACAGATAACAGGAAAGCGATGATGATGGGGGGCAATTACTGCACCATCCATTTTGGAAGGAAGCCATCGGCGCCTGGTGATTTCCAAAGATCTCCAACGAGGAAGAGAATTGTTTTGTTTACTAACAGTTCTCCTCCCTGTCAGCTCGGGCACAGCACAGCCATCCAAAGCAGTGTGAGTACAGTGAAGCACACTTGACACCGCCCCCTAGTAAAACACTTCCAGCACACAGTTAACCCTTTGATCGCCCCTCATGTTAACCCCTCCCTGCCCAGTGCCATTAGTACAGTGTCAGTGATTTTTTTTTTAGCACTGATCACTGTATTGGTCTCACTGGGGATGTCAGTGACTTCAAGTCAGTTCCCCCCTATAAGTCGCTGATCACTGCCATTACTAGTAAAAATAAAAAATAATTTAAAAAATCCCAGTATATATACCACCATTTGTAAACGCTATAACTTTCACGTAAACCAATTAATTTACATGTATTGGGATTTTTTAAGACATGGAGCAGAATACATTTTGGCCTAAATTTATGACGAAATTAGATTTTTAGAATTTTTTTTTCTGGACATGTTTAATAGCAAAAATTCAAAAATATTGTTTTTTTTCTCCAAATTGTCTTTTTTTTATAACGCAAAAAATAAAAAAAGCACAGGCGATCAAATACCACCAAAAGAAAGCTCCATTTGTGGGAAAAAAGCACATAAATTAATTTGGGTGCAGTGTTGCATGACCACCCAATTGTCAGTTAAAGTAACGCAGCGCCATAATGAAAAAAATGGTCTGGTCAAGAAGGGGGGTAAATCCTCTGGAGGGCAAGTGGTTAATGACCAAGGACAAATGTGGGTCCTGAGGTTCACATGTTGAGAACCACTGCCTCAGTCTATATACTCTTTACATAGCAATTGTATGCTATCTACTGGCATAACCAACAGAACTCAGGGAAATCATAGTCATGATCATAATCAGAAGCCATCAGGATAATCAAGCTTTGTAGGGCCAATAGACAGAAGAGGAAGTCAGCTAAAATGTAGGGTAAATCCATGAGAACAATCTAAGATTAGACATCTATGGCTAGACCAAGGCATGAGCAGCTAAAAATTATGACTCCAGTGGGTGGCAATGATTCACTGGACATGACAATGCCTGATTTGTGCCAAAACTCCTGGTGGTAGAGTTTGAATTGTGTGACCAACATTCTGCTCTGATGAATAGCATATATCCCTGGAAGCGCATTAGCATTCTTGCATTGGTTTGTGCAGTGTTGCTAAGGTCTTCCACATTAGTCATCCAGGTCTTAGAGGTCTGCTATAAGATTTATTAGAAGCTTGTGAACTTACAACTTTTGTGAGAATCATTTTATATACTTTTTCCAATAAATGATGGCTGAGATAATGCACTAGGCTGGTGCGCCTTCTTTGTTGTTTTCCCCACACTCCCAGACTGAGGCTTTGCTATTGATAAAAGTGAAACAGAGATGGAGAAACAGGGACTGTCTAGGACAGCCTTTCTTAACCTTGGTACCCTAGAGGAACCCATAAAATAATTTTTAGGTCTCAGGGAACCCCTCTTAAAATGAATTTATCGGAGCTCGGGAAAGAATGGCCCTTTACTTTGGATGTCAATGAGCAGATTGCTCCACTTTAGTGGTGGCCAGAATTTCACCCTTACAGCCAGCTAAAAATATTATCTGTGTCTCCATTGACCACTGGGTCTGCCAAGTGGCTTTGAAATTTGAATTATCCAGGTACCATCAAATGAAAGGTCAGTCAGCCGCAGAGCAAAGAACTCCTAGCAATCTCTGGAGGAACCCTGGTTGAGAATGTTTGGTCTATGAGCACATGATACTAAAAGGTAAACCTAGACAAGAAGGACTACAAACAAAAGAATCCCACAGAGGTGAAATAAAGGGATTATTCACTAATTGAATAGAGCAGAGGTGCAAAATTGGCAATCACACAGGAGAGGATGTAAAGAAATAAGAGAGCAAACATCACAGCAAGCCTGATGAGATGGAAACCAAACATTACCATGGGAATAATACTAAACAAAGCAGATACTTGTGTGACAAAAGTCAGGAGTTGAGAACATAGAAACTGGTAAATGAAGAGAATGGAAACCACTCAGAGGTAGGAATGGGGTGGAAAAATATAGGATTGGCAGGTGACAGACAAGATGGGAGGTTGGGGGGTGGGGTGGGGATAACACGCGTCAAACATGCACAAGTAATGGCAGAGCACAGCAACCTGTATATAAATTTGGCCTGTGACCTTCACTTCACATAGGCTTTTGCTTACTTGTATGATTTCTGCTCCATGAAAAGATAAGTCTTTACACTTAAAATTATTGCTAGACAGTGGCCGGTATACATTGGGCTGAACAATATATACCACTTGGGACTTGATTATACAGGTGAAACTCGAAAAATTAGAATATTGTGCAAAAGTTCATTTATTTCAGTAATGCAACTTAAAAGGTGAAACTAATATATGAGATAGACTCATTACATGCAAAGCAAGATAGTTCAAGCCGTGATTTGTCATAATTGTGATGATTATGGCTTACAGCTCATGAAAACCCCAAATCCACAATCTCAGAAAATTAGAATATTGTGAAAAGGTGCAATATTCTCGGCTCAAAGTGTCCCACTCTAATCAGCTAATTAAGCCATAACACCTGCAAAGGGTTCCTGAGTCTTTAAATGGTCTCTCAGTCTGGTTCAGTAGGAATCACAATCATGGGAAAGACTGCTGACCTGACACTTGTGCAGAAAACCATCATTGACACCCTCCATAAGGAGGGAAAGCCTCAAAAGGTAATTGCAAAAGAAGTTGGATGTTCCCAAAGTGCTGTATCAAAGCACATGAATAGAAAGTTATGTGGAAGGGAAAAGTGTGGAAGAAAAAGGTGCATAAGCAGCAGGGATTACCTCAGCCTGGAGAAGATTGTCAGGAAAAGGCCATTCAAAATTGTTGGAGACTTTCACAAGGAGTGGACTGAGGCTGCAGTTAGTGTATCAAGAGCCACCACACACAGATAGACCCTGGACATGGGCTTCAAATGTCGTATTCCTCTTATCATACCGCTCCTGAACAACAATGTCAGAAGCGTCTTACCTGGGCTAAAGAAAAACAGACCTGGTCTGTTGCTCAGTGGTCCAAAGTCCTTTTTTCTGATGAGATCAACTTTTGCATCTCATTTGGAAACCAAGGACCCAGAGTATGGAGGAAGAATGGAGAGGCACACACTGCAAGATGCTTGAAATCCAGTGTGAAGTTTCCACAGTCTGTGTTGATTTGGGAAGCCATGTCATCTGCTGGTGTTGGTCCACTGTGCTTCATTAAGTCCAGGGTCGGCGCAGCCATCTACCAGGAGATCTTGGAGCACTTCATGCTTCCTTCCACAGATGAGCTTTATGGGGATGCTGACTTCATTTTCCAGCAGGACTTGGCACCTGCCCACACTGCCAAAAGTACCAAAACCTGGTTCAATGACCGTGGGATTACTGTGCTTGATTGGCCAGCAAACTCGCCTGACCTGAACCCCATAGAGAATCTATGGAGCATTGCTAAGAGAAAGATGAGAGACATGAGACCAAACAATGCAGAAGAGCTGAAGGCCGTTATTGAAGCATCCTGGTCTTCCATAACACAGGCTGATAGCTTCCATGCCACGCCGCATTGAAGCAGTAATTGCTGCAAAAGGGGCCCAGACCAAGTACTAAGTACATATGCATGCTTATACTTTTCAGAGGTCCAATATTGTTCTGTGTACAATCCTTGTTTTTATTGATTGCATGTAATATGCTAATTTTCTGAGATTGTGGATTTGGGGTTTTCATGAGCTGTAAGCCATAATCATCACAATTATGACAAATCACGGCTTGAACTATCTTGCTTTGCATGTAATGAGTCTATCTCATATATTAGTTTTACCTTTTAAGTTGCATTACTG
Organism: Staurois parvus; assembly: GCF_062004578.1. NCBI lineage: Eukaryota > Metazoa > Chordata > Amphibia > Anura > Ranidae > Staurois > Staurois parvus. The sequence goes on from NW_028318530.1 coordinate 2,110,550, forward strand.
AAATAAATGAACTTTTGCACGAAATTCTAATTTTTCGAGTTTCACCTGTATATTATGTGTTGCAGAACCATAGGGAATGTGGTTTTTGCATTGCAATGTACAGTAGAACTAGCTAACATTCCTTTTGCAGGAACACAATGTATTCATGATCTTCTAATGCACTTTACACTCGTATAAAGTCATATACAGTTATTTTACAGGTCCTCCAGAAGAAGGTATGGGTTCTGTATTTGCAATGGATCACCAGGTTCTGGTAATATATATTTATGTATATCCAGTGGTGTATTTAGGTTTTGTGCTGCCCTAGGCAACACAAACATTGGCGCCCCCCCCCCACAGAAAGAGCCTGACATTGACTAAGAACACTCCTGCCCTCCACCTGAGCCTTCCACTACCACTGCCCTCCATACACCAGCCACCATCCCCCATGGCGAGAGGGAGAAAGACACTCACCTTCACAGCTCCAGACATCCCCAGGAACGAGAGTTGGGCTGTGCATACACCGTCATGAAACCCACAGCATCTCTCAGAACCCACCAGGTCCCCATGCCACATGTGTCCCTTCTTCCAAGGGGCAGTGCTACCCCCCCCCCCCCCCGAAAAATGCTGCCCTAGGCAAATGCCTTGTTTGCCTTGTGGTAAATACACCCCTGTATGGCTCTCAAAGTAAGTAATTAGCAGAACAGCTTGGTCCACCTCCTTTCTGTCCTAGTAATTGCATAGATGGTACTAAGGTATTATCCTTGCAATTTGGTAGTCCAATTTCCCAACAGTTTTCCTCTAATCCAGGCTTTCAATAAGGCAGACTTGAGTATGAGCTTCCTTTAATGCTTAATTTAGAAATCTCTACATTTACTACAACAAAAATATGAAAGAGGTGACATTTAACAATGCAAACGTCACTGCAAAAATAATGAGAAAAATGTGCTCACCAGAAATATACTATGCTTTCACTCTACAGCGCTGAGCAAACTGTTGGCGCTATATAAAAACTGTATAATAATAATACGTATGTTATATACAAATTTAAGGGACTATTTGTAAAGATTAGAGAAATAGTGGTTTTGATATGCTGTATTCCCCTTGTAATTTGTCACACTGGGAATATTACACTTACTGATAAAGCACCGAAATAGTGACTGTTGCTTTTGAAAACTGCAGTGAAATTAAAACATTTTGCTAGTGTTTTCTGTAATTGTCTCTTAATAACATGTACAAGGTAGTTAGAGTATTGGGACACAGTAATGTGTTTTTACTATTAGCTGACAGTTTAAGCTGCTGTCAATATTCCAATGACATTCAGATTTTACTACTGTAAACAAAAAATATCATGATCATGTGCCTTCACTAATCCTGCCATATGTAATTCTATTTTTTCAGTTCACTCAGCAATCCCTATTAGGATACATGGGGATTGATATATCACCATTAGCATACATCAAAATTGGATTTTTTTTCAATTTGCAGTATACAAAGCGTGCTCTGCAAAAACGCTGAAGATTGTACGCCCTTTAGTGGACTCAAATGAAATAGTTATATATATATAGTAAATTGATGCTTGAGATACATGTAATTTTATATACAATGTAATAGAGTTGTGTGCATAGCATTGTGAGTGCATAATTTTTATTTTTGAATAAAATGATTGGTATTTTAATGGGAAAATATTATAATTTCTCCTATTTTTTCTGAGCACCTGTTGTGGGAATTATAATAAAGGCAATATATAGGAAAAAGTTTGAAGACCTTTGGGAAATAATGCCCAGAGCAAAGGAAAAATAGCCAGATGGGGAGGATGAATGGAAATGTGTAATTCCAACAGAAGAGAGCAGAGAATCATCGAGCATCCATCTATTCCTTAAAGGGAAAGGCACATATTTGACCTATTACAATCATAGGTCAAAGGATAAGATGAGAGGTTAGTGTGATCGGTGGTGGACGCACATGGGGAGACACATGTCTTATACAGAAGTGAATGTGGAACAGAAAAGTCTAGCAACAAAGGACTTTGTTTTGTGTATGGTTTATTGTTGAATATGCAAATGGTGGCACTATATGGGACAGTATGAGGGAGATTTACTAAAACTGGTGCACTCAGAATCTGGTGTAGCTGTCCATAGTAACCAGTTAGCTTCTAGGTTTTATTTAAAATGAAGACAAAAAATCTGCGCTTTGTGCTTATAAACCAAAAAAACACAAATGAAAATCTTGCACAGCTGCACACAGAGACTCAATACTAGTGCATAAGATACAGTGCCTTGAAAAAGCATCCATCCCCCTTGAAATTTTCCACATTTTGTCATGTTACAACCAAAAACATAAATGTATTTGTGACACATAATTGTGAAGCGTAAGGAAAATGATAAATGGTTTTCACATTTTTTACAAATAAATATCTGAAAAGTGTGGCGTGCATTTGTATTCAGGCCCCCTGAGTCCATACTTTGTAGAACCACCTTTAGCTGCAAATACAGCTGCAAGTCTTTTTGGGGATGTCTCTACCAGCTTTGCACATCTAGAGAGTGAAATTTTGGCCCATTCTTCATGCAAAATAGCTCATTTGAGAACCACAGGGCGCATCAGCAGGGATTCACTACCAGCATTCCACCTCCATCATACATGTTATACCATAAAAGAAATAAACAGGCATACCATAGATGCTACCTGTAGCTTTTATTTGATATATACTGTATATTGTATCTACTCACGTATAGATGTAAAGTAATTGAATGTAATAAAACCAGACCCTGATATCATCAGCAGAGGCTCCGCCCCTGACATGTTTCCTCCAAAAGGGTGTTCTCATGCCCCCTCCCCTCCTTCCTCATAATTATATACTATAATGCATGTTGCCAATACACATAGTATCTATTAACAGGAATATGTACATGTATATGAGATTATTTCTGCTAGTATATTTCCTTTCTAGTGTTTAATGTACTTGTGTATTTTATCTTTCTTCTATCCTGGCAACTATAATAAAAGAGGCTGTATACTTTCCTATAGCCGCTTATTGAAACCATGCCTCTGGCTGCTCACTGGCTGCTACAGGTATTGACAGGTATAAAGGAATGAATACCTGTTACCCCACCATAAAATAGTTCATCCTGCCAGTTTGTACTTCCGGTAGTGGCATATGAGCTGGTGGGGGAAACCACAGCATGAAGTGGGGAGCAGGTATCCAATATCCCAGGAAGTGTGGAATATATGCAGCCGTTGGCAAACACTGAAGTGAAGGTGTTTCAACAAACAGGCCATCAGGTAGGTAGGTATAGATCCTTTTACAGTGGGGCAAAAAAGTATTTAGTCAGCCACCAATTGTGCAAGTTCTCCCACTTAAAAAGATGAGAGAGGCCTGTAATTGGCATCATAGGTAGACCTCAACTATGAGAGACAAAATGAGAAAAAAAATCCAGACAATCACATTGGCTGATTTGGAAAGAATTTATTTGCAAATTATGGTAGAAAATAAGTATTTGGTCACCTACAAACAAGCAAGATTTCTGGCTCTCACAGACCTGTACCTTCTTCTTTAAGAGGCTCCTCTGTCCTGCACTCATTACTTGTATCAATGGCACCTGTTTGAACTTGTTATCAGTATAAAAGACACCTGTCCACAACCTCAAACAGTCACACTCCAAACTCCACTATGGTGAAGACCAAAGAGCTGTCGAAGGACACCAGAAATAAAATTGTAGACCTGCACCAGGCTGGGAAGACTGAATCTGCAATAGGCAAGCAGCTTGGTGTGAACAAATCAACTGTGGGAGCAAAAATTAGAAAATGGAAGACAAGACCACTGATAATCTCCCTCGATCTGGGGCTCCACGCAAGATCTCACCCCGTGGGGTCAAAATGATCACAAGAACGGTGAGCAAAAATCCCAGGACCACACAGGGGGACCTCCTGAATGACCTGCAGAGAGCTGGGACCATTGTAACAAAGGCTACCATCAGTAACACACTACGCCGCCAGGGACTCAGATCCTGCAGTGCCAGACGTGTCCCCCTGCTTAAGCCAGTACATGCCCGGGCCCATCTGATGTTTGCTAGAGAGCATTTGGATGATCCAGAAGAGGATTGGGAGAATGTCATATGGTCAGATGAAACCAAAATAGAACTGTTTGGTAGAAACACAACTCGTCGTGTTTGGAGGAGAGAGAATGCTGAGTTGCATCCAAAGAACACCATACCTACTGTGAAGCATGGGGGTGGCAACATCATGCTTTGGGGCTGTTTCTCCGCAAAGGGACCAGGACGACTGATCCATGTACAGGACAGAATGAATGGGGCCATGTATCGTGAGATTTTGAGTGCAAACCTCCTTCCATCAGCAAGGGCATTGAAGATGAAACGTGGCTGGTTCTTCCAACATGACAATGATGTCAAACATACCGCCCAGGCAACAAAGGAGTGGCTTCGTAAGAAGCATTTCAAGGTCCTGGAGTGGCCTAGCCAGTCTCCAGATCTCAACCCCATAGAAAACCTTTGGAGGGAGTTGAAAGTCCGTGTTGCCCAGCGACAGCCCCAAAACATCACTGCTCTAGAGGAGATCTGCATGGAGGAATGGGCCAACATACCAGCAACAGTGTGTGCCAACCTTGTGAAGACTTACAGGAAACGTTTGACCTCTGTCATTGCCAACAAAGGATATATAACAAAGTACTGAGATGAACTTTTGATATTGACCAAATACTTATTTTCCACCATAATTTGCAAATAAATTCTTTCCAAATCAGCCAATGTGATTGTCTGGATTTTTTTTCTCATTTTGTCTCTCATAGTTGAGGTCTACCTATGATGCCAATTACAGGCCTCTCTCATCTTTTTAAGTGGGAGAACTTGCACAATTGGTGGCTGACTAAATACTTTTTTGCCCCACTGTATATTACAGGTATATATATATATTTTTTTACAAGTGATCCTGTCCTGGTGTCCACTGTGTAGCAGCAATGATGAGCTGAGCCTGGCATTTCTTTTTACTTACTTTTTTGTTTTAACTATATTGAAATGTACAAAGTGTTCACTCCATTAAGGTGTCAGCACAGCAGCATAGTGCCTTGCTGTGACCTTGTTTTAATGTGCCCTAGCGGTGACCTGCATTGATCCAGTGCAGAAAAGCGCAGGTCACCAAGTATGTGTGAACAAGCACTTTACTTTTTATATTGTTTATAGTTTTTTCTGATACCTTATTTCCTTCTTTAGCCCAGAGCAGGGGTAGGCAACCCTTGGCACTAGTGCCAGAGGTGGCACATGACAGCAGCAAGGACGGCACCCAAGGGGAGTCCTGGGAGACCCAGCTCCCAAACAATATAGCTGGGCAGTGGTTGTATACAGAAGAAGCAGTGCAGTTGGTTCCCTCCCACCTCTATTCTTGCTGGTTTCAGTTCCTGCGTTGCTCTCTCCACACTGATACTGTGTTGAGTCGGATTCCGGAAGCTGCTTGTTCGCACTTTGAAAGGGTAATTTTATTCAGTATTTTTCCTCCTCTGTTGTACAGCGCTCTTTTAGCCTGAGCCGCCTCATGGCCAGGCTTTTACTATTGGTGGATACAGGAGAATAAACAAAATTGGTGCATGGAGGGAACCCCATATACAGAGCTCCTAATATGAGTTTGTAAAACAAATCACAAATAATGGAGGTAATAAAAGTAACATATAAGGCATAAAAGTCCAAAAATCCAAGGGCCCTATGTGGGGTATGACAGGCGAAGGCAGCTCCCCATAGAGTGAAGTAGTACTCTGCAGGAGATAAAACCGAACAGAAGGGGGCGGCAATCTGAGTGTAGAGTTTTAATAATTTATTGGTAACATAAAGTGTGAAAACTTCTCACAAATGTAAGAAGTTAAAAGGCATTGTTAAAAGTAATCTTCTGGTGAGCTGTCAGTCAGCCAGCGATGTAGTTGTGGGTCCTGGTCATTCAGGATGAACGGGGATGGAGCTGTCAGCTGTCAGTGGTGCAGGGAATTTGAAAATGGCACCATTAACCAGCGTGAACTGCAAGGAAGTCCGGACCCGGCAGGCGACCAATGGCGGCTCCATCCCCGTTCATCCTGACTGACCAGGACCCACAACTACATCGCTGGCTGACTGACGGCTCACCAGAGGATTACTTTTAACAATGCCTTTTAACTTTTTACGTTTGTGAGTAGTTTTCACACTTTATGTCACCAATAAATTATTAACCCTGTGCACTCAGACTAGTGCCCCCTTCTGTTCAGTTTTACTATCTGTATACTTCCCTCCCTCCGAACAATTCTCTCCCTCAGCATCCATGCGCCTGGCTAGGAAGGGATATAGCCAGAGAGGTTGATCTTCAAATGGTGATTAACCCTTTCCACAGCAAAGCTTTTCTGACATAACAGCTAGTGGGAACTACTAATTTAAGATACATTTGCACAGGCATTTAGGCACGCTGAGAATGGCTGATTCCTGCTGCTGTTTTTGACAGCAGTGAGCAGTTAGCTGCAGCCAACAAGCCTGTACAGTACACTATAATGACAGGTTACTGGGTACTGCAGCTATATGTGACTGTTCACACAGTCAGTGATTACCCGTGGTGACTGCTGCTGAACACACACCCTGTGTGAATTCAGCAGCGATCACCATAGGTAATCGCCGGTTGTGAGGTGAGAAGTGAAGGCGCATTAATTAGGTTATCAGAGGTGTGAAGGTTTAGGAATGGAAGTGATCTGAAGTGTGAAAGCACTTGATTTGGGGTGAGCTGAAGTGTGAAGGTGCAGTAATTGGGGTGATATGAGCTGTAAGGGTGTGGGAATTGGAGATGATCAGAGGTGTGAAGGTGCAGGTATTTGGGTGATCTGAGGTGGGAAAATGCAGGAATTGTGACTGATCTGAGGCCTGGAAGAAGGGGAATTGGGACTGATCTGGGTTGTAAAAATGCAGGAATTGGGACTGAGATCTGGAGGTGAAGAAATTGGGACTGACCTGAGATGTGAAGGTGCAGGACTTGGAGCTGACCTGAGGTGTGAAGGTGCAGGAATTGGAGCTGACCTGAGGTGTGAAGGTGCAGGAATAGGGGCTGATCTGAGGCCCGAAGGTGCAGGAATTGGAGCTGATCTGAGGCCTGAAGGTGCAGGAATTGGAGCTGATCTGAGGCCTGAAGGTGCAGGAATTGGAGCTGATCTGAGGCCTGAAGGTGCAGGAATTGGAGCTGATCTGAGGCCTGAAGGTGCAGGAACTGGAGCTGATCTGAGGCCTGAAGGCATAGGTAGGAATTGTCGCTGGAGAATGGGGTGCGAAGTTACAGGAATTAAGGGTGTGCTGAGGTGTGAAGATTCAGAAATCGGGGCTGAGGTGTGATGGTGCAGGAATTGAGACTGATCTGAGGTGTGAAAGTGCAGGAATTGAGACTGATCTGAAGTGTGAAGGTGCAGGAATTGAGACTGATCTGAGGTGTAATGGTGCAGGAATTGAGACTGATCTGAGATGTGAAAGTGCAGGAATTGAGACTGATCTAAGGTGTGAAGGTACAAGAATTGTGGTTGATGTGAGGTGTGAAGGTGCGGAAATTGAGACTGATCTGAGGTGTGAAGGTGCAAGAATTGAAACTGATCTGAGGTGTGAAGGTACAAGAATTGAGACTGATCTGAGGTGTGAAGGTGCAGGAATTGAGACTGATCTTAGGTGTGAAGGTACAAGAATTGTGGCTGATCTGAGGTGTGAAGGTGCAGGAATTGAGATTGATCTGAGGTGTGAAGGTACAAGAATTGTGGCTGATCTGAGGTGTGAAGGTGCAGGAATTGAGACTGATCTGAGGTGTGAAGGTGCAGGAATTGAGACTGATTTGAGGTGTTAAAGTACAAGAATTGTGGCTGATCTGAGATGTGAAGGTGCAGGAATTGAGACTGATCTGAGGTGTGAAGGTACAAGAATTGTGGCTGATCTGAGGTGTGAAGGTGCAGGAATTGAGACTGATCTGAGGTGTGAAGGTGCAGGAATTGAGACTGATCTGAGGTGTTAAAGTACAAGAATTGTGGCTGATCTGAGATGTGAAGGTGCAGGAATTGAGACTGATCTGAGGTGTGAAGGTGCAGGAATTGAGACTGATCTGAGGTGTGAAGATACAAGAATTGTGGCTGATCTGAGGTGTGAAGGTACAAGAATTGTGGATGATCTGAGGTGTGAAGGTGCAGGAATTGAGACTGATCTGAGGTGTGAAGGTGCAGGAATTGAGACTGATCTGAGGTGTTAAAGTACAAGAATTGTGGCTGATCTGAGATGTGAAGGTGCAGGAATTGAGACTGATCTGAGGTGTGAAGGTGCAGGAATTGAGACTGATCTGAGGTGTGAAGGTACAAGAATTGTGGCTGACCTGAGGTGTGAAGGTGCAGGAATTGTGGCTGATCTGAGGTGTGAAGGTTCAGGAATTGTGGCTGAACTGATGTGTGAAGGTTCAGGAATTGTGGCTGAACTGATATGTGAAGGTTCAGGAATTGTGGCTGATCTGATGTGTGAAGTTGCAGGAATTGAGACTGATCTGATGTGTGAAGGTGCAGGAATTGTGGCTGATCTGATGTGTGAAGGTACAGGAATTGTGGCTGATCTGAGGTATGAAGGTACAAGAATTGTGGCTGATCTGAGGTGTGAAGGTGCAGGAATTGAGACTGATCTGAGGTGTGAAGATGCAGGAATTGAGACTGATCTGAGGTGTGAAGGTGCAGGAATTGAGACTGATCTGAGGTGTGAAGGTGCAGGAATTGAGACTGATCTGAGGTGTGAAGATGCAGGAATTGAGACTGATCTGAGGTGTGAAGGTGCAGGAATTGAGACTGATCTGAGGTGTGAAGGTGCAGGAATTGAGACTGATCTGAGGTGTGAAGATGCAGGAATTGAGACTGATCTGAGGTGTGAAGGTGCAGGAATTGAGACTGATCTGAGGTGTGAAGGTGCAGGAATTGAGACTGATCTGAGGTGTGAAGGTGCAGAATGTGGGTTGAGCTGAAGTGTGAAGGTGCAGGAATTGGGGTGATATTAGCTGTAAGGGTGCAGGAACTGGAGATGATCAGAGGTGTAAAGATGCAGATATTTGTGTGATGTGAGGTATGAAAATGCTGAAATTTGGACTAATCTGAGGCGTGAAGGAATAGGAATTGGGGCTGATCTGGGTTGTAAGAGGAATTGGGGTGAACTGAGGTCCGGAGATGCACAAACTGGGGTAATCTGAGGTGTAAAAGTGCAGATATTGGGACTAAGCTGAAGTGTGAAGGTGCCGGGATTGGGGTGATCTGAGATGTGAAGGTGCATAAATTGTGATCAGAGTTCAGGGGGTTCAGGAATTGGGGCTTATCTGAGGCCTGAAGGCACAGGAAATGTCGCTAGTTACTGGGGTGTGAAGTTGCAGGAATTGGGGTGAGCTGAAGTGTAAAGGTGCAGGAATTGTGGCTGATCTGAGGCCTGGAAGTGCAATAATTGAGACAGATCTGAGTTGTGAAGGTGCAGGATCTGGGGTTATCTGAGGTGTGATGGTGTAGGAATCTTAGCTGATCTTAGGCCTTGAGAGGCAGGAATTGGAGCTGATCTGAGGTCTGGAGGTGCAGGAATTGGAGCTGATTGGTTTGGAGGTGCAGAAATTGGGCTTGATCTGAGGTGTAAAAGTGGAGAAATTGGAGCTAATTGGAAGTGTAAGGGTGAAGGAATGGGGCTGATCTGAGGCCTGAAGAAACAGGAATTGGGGCTGTTTGAGGTGTGAAGGTGCAGGAATTGGGGATGACCTGGGGTGTGAAGAAACATGAATTGAACCTGATCTGAGGTGCAAAAGTGCAGGAATTGGGGTGATCTGAGGTGTGAAGGTACAGGAATTGGGGTGACCTGAGGTGTGAAGGTGCAGGAATTGGGGTGATCTGAGGTGTAGGAATTGGGGTGATCTGAGGTGTGAAGGTGCAGGAATTGGGGTGATCTGAGGTGTGAAGGTGCAGGAATTGGGGTGATCTGAGGTGTGAAGGTGCAGGAATTGAGACTGATCTGAGGTGTGAAGGTACAGGAATTGTGGCTGATCTGAGGTGTGAAGGTTCAGGAATTGAGACTGATCTGAGGTGTGACGGTACAAGAATTGTGGCTGATCTGAGGTGTGATGGTGCAGGAATTGAGACTGATCTGATGTGTGAAGGTGCAGGAAATGAAACTGATCTGAGGTGTGAAGGTACAAGAATTGTGGCTGATCTGAGGTGTGAAGGTGCAGGAATTGATATTGATCTGAGGTGTGAAGGTGCAGGAATTGAGACTGATCTGAGGTGTGAAGGTGCAGGAATTTAAACTGATCTGAGGTGTGAAGGTACAAGAATTGTGGCTGATCTGAGGTGTGAAGGTGCAGGAATTGAGACTGATCTGAGGTGTGAAGGTTCAGGAATTGAGACTGATCTGAGGTGTGAAGGTGCAGGAATTGAGACTGATCTGAGGTGTGAAGGTGCAGGAATTGAGACTGATCTGAGGTGTGAAGGTGCAGGAATTGAGACTGATCTGAAGTGTGAAGGTGCAGGATGTGGGTTGAGTTGAAGTGTGAAGATGCAGGAATTGGGGTGATATTAGCTGTAAGGGTGCAGGAACTGGAGATGATCAGAGGTGTAAAGATACAGATATTTGTGTGATGTGAGGTATGCAAATGCTGGAATTTGGACTAATCTGAGGCGTGAAGGAATAGGAATTGGGGCTGATCTGGGTTGTAAGAGGAATTGGGGTGAACTGAGGTCCGGAGATGCACAAACTGGGGTAATCTGAGGTGTAAAAGTGCAGATATTGGGACTAAGCTGAGGTGTGAAGGTGCAGGGATTAGGGTGATCTGAGATGTGAAGGTGCATAAATTGTGATCAGAGTTCAGGGTGTTCAGGAATTGGGGTTTATCTGAGGCCTGAAGGCACAGGAAATGTCGCTAGTGACTGGGGTGTGAAGTTGCAGGAATTGGGGTGAGCTGAAGTGTGAAGGTGCAGGAATTGTGGCTGATCTGAGGCCTGGAAGTGCAATAATTGGGATAGATCTGAGTTGTGAAGGTGCAGGATTTGGGGCTGATTGGTTTGGAGGTGCAGAAATTGGGCTTGATCTGAGGTGTGAAAGTGGAGAAATTGGAGCTAATTGGAAGTGTAAGGGTGAAGGAATGGGGCTGATCTGAGGCCTGAAGAAATAGGAATTGGGGCTGTTTGAGGTGTGAAGGTGCAGGAATTGGGGATGACCTGGGGTGTGAAGAAACATGAATTGAACCTGATCTGAGGTGCAAACGTGCAGGAATTGGGGTGATCTGAGGTGTGAAGGTGCAGGAATTGAGACTGATCTGAGGTGTGAAGGTGCAGGAATTTAAACTGATCTGAGGTGTGAAGGTACAAGAATTGTGGCTGATCTGAGGTGCGAAGGTGCAGGAATTGAGACTGATCTGAGGTGTGAAGGTGCAGGAATTGAGACTGATCTGAGGTGTGAAGGTGCAGGAATTGAGACTGATCTGAGGTGTGAAGGTGCAGGAATTGAGACTGATCTGAGGTGTGAAGGTGCAGGAATTGAGACTGATCTGAAGTGTGAAGGTGCAGGATGTGGGTTGAGTTGAAGTGTGAAGATGCAGGAATTGGGGTGATATTAGCTGTAAGGGTGCAGGAACTGGAGATGATCAGAGGTGTAAAGATACAGATATTTGTGTGATGTGAGGTATGCAAATGCTGGAATTTGGACTAATCTGAGGCGTGAAGGAATAGGAATTGGGGCTGATCTGGGTTGTAAGAGGAATTGGGGTGAACTGAGGTCCGGAGATGCACAAACTGGGGTAATCTGAGGTGTAAAAGTGCAGATATTGGGACTAAGCTGAGGTGTGAAGGTGCAGGGATTAGGGTGATCTGAGATGTGAAGGTGCATAAATTGTGATCAGAGTTCAGGGTGTTCAGGAATTGGGGTTTATCTGAGGCCTGAAGGCACAGGAAATGTCGCTAGTGACTGGGGTGTGAAGTTGCAGGAATTGGGGTGAGCTGAAGTGTGAAGGTGCAGGAATTGTGGCTGATCTGAGGCCTGGAAGTGCAATAATTGGGATAGATCTGAGTTGTGAAGGTGCAGGATTTGGGGCTGATTGGTTTGGAGGTGCAGAAATTGGGCTTGATCTGAGGTGTGAAAGTGGAGAAATTGGAGCTAATTGGAAGTGGAAGGGTGAAGGAATGGGGCTGATCTGAGGCCTGAAGAAATAGGAATTGGGGCTGTTTGAGGTGTGAAGGTGCAGGAATTGGGGATGACCTGGGGTGTGAAGAAACATGAATTGAACCTGATCTGAGGTGCAAACGTGCAGGAATTGGGGTGATCTGAGGTGTGAAGGTGCAGGAATTCGGGTGATCTGAGGTGTAAAGGTGCAGGAATTGGGGTGATCTGAGGTGTGAAGGTTCAGGAATTGGGGTGATCTGAGGTGTAAAGGTGCAGGAATTGGGGTGATCTGATGTGTGAAGGTTCAGGAATTGGGGTGATCTGAGGTGTGAATGTGCAGGAATTCGGGTGATCTGAGGTGTGAAGGTGCAGAAATGAGGGCTGATTTAGGGTCTGAAGGTGCAGAGATTGGGTTTGATTTGAGAGAACTTTATAAGGGTGACCACTATCACCTCACACTTCATTTCCAACTATATGTTTTGAAAAAGTCCTCAGTTGACATATTAATTTCAACCTTATAATACTTGTGTTCCGGAAAAGGGTAAGTTACCATCTACCATTCTTGAAAGCTCGATGTTTTCTTACTATTATTTAAATAGTTTACAGCATTTACTGTATAAAAATTCCTTTTTGTGATCGAGTGTGTAAAGTTGACATTTATCTATATAATTGGCACTCTCAATTTCTGTAGAAACACTTTTCAGAGCATCATGACCAAAAGATTGCCTACCCCTGGCCCAGAGGATACTTTCTAGTATCATTCTTACTACTTTTAGATACAATGTTTTAATATGTGCTTTTCCTGCATAATATACACTGTAGCTCCATCTAGTGGACAACGGGCAGCATCAAATACCTTCATTTTTTATATAGTATATGTAGATAGACATTTACTTTTCAGTTTTTTTTATTTTTTCCTTGCAATTTCTGAATTCCTGAAGCTTATCACAGTGCTGATCCTTGAGTTTGCCTCTGCTATTTTACTTCTTAGATAATCTATTACTATACAACTCATTTAAGCATTTTATCAATCACTGTCATATCATTATTCATCCTAGCATTTTATTAATCAGTTATTCCCATTTCATTTTATGTCAAGCCCTTTTACACCAGATTCCCAGTACTGATATTACTATTTACTTCCATATACCTCCATTATTATGTGCTACTTTTATATCAATCAACTATAATTATTGTTCACTCATTTTTTTACTTTTTAGTAGTTTCACTTTTTATAGGCTACTTGTAACAGAACATCTGCTTCCTACCTTATTTTATTTTTTAAAAATATTAAGTAAATATTACACCACCATAATTTATGTAGTCATCACCCTTGTTTTTTTTATAGGTTTTCCCCCTCTCCAGTGTTTCTGACCAATGGTTTTAGTATTACACATCAAATATAATAATATTTTTACCCCTTAGGTGTAACTGTATGTATGACACATCATTTATGCCTAACTTTGCATGTTTTTAATTTGCATGTTTCTTGTGCATATCCAACCATTATTCTCCCATTGTTGCTACTTTTATGTATACCTTGTCTAGTCACATTTTATTGTACCTTCCACTCAGGGCCGTGGATAAGGGGGTACCACTGGTCCTCCTTTATGGGGCCCAGACCATCAGGGGGGCCCAGGAAGCTGGGTGAATCGGATGTGGGCAGGGAGGGTGATCGGTACAGCGGGGGGGGGGGGGGGGAGAGGGGGGCAATTACTGGAACTGATCCCCTGTATGGCTCTCTCTGCAGCACCTCCCAGTACACCATACAGCTCCCCATGCTACTCAAGCCCCCCTGTGTGCCCTTCCACCTCCCGCAGTGCTGCTGCCAGCTTCTCTCCTCTCCTTCCCACCAGCAGCTGCAAGCACACAATAGGATTCTTAAGATGAAGAGTGGGGGAAAGGTCTGTAAATATGTCACATTTACCAGCACCTTCCTTTCCTGAATGAACACAATGAGTAATTGGTACTGATCACTCACTGTGTTCATTCATAACTGAAGCATAGTAAACTGTTTATTTAGGGGCCCTGTCATGTTGGCTGTACGGGGCCCCCTGGCTTCTAACAGCAGCCCTGTTGCTATGTGTTAGGCAGCCTGCATACTTACCTATACACCAGTGGCCCTCACTATCTCCTCCTGCCTCCCAGCAATAGCCTGTGTCCCAGTTGTGAGACAACAGAACACAGTGCCGCTCTTCCTCTGTTTGGCTATCATCTCAATTGCTGGACAAAGGGGTGCAGCCTTCTAGCTCCTCCTGGTGGTTACTTGCTGCTGTACTGTACTTCCTCCTTTTTCCATGCCAGCTGCAGGGTACTGAGCCTGGCCACACGTCCCCCAGCTCTGGGATTAGTCCATGGCGCAGGAGGTGCCTTATATAAAGTGCATCAGCCTTTGCCTCTGTGCTTGTGAGAATGTTTCCTGCTGACCAAGTGCACATAACTTGCTTGATTATTTGTTCCTGTTGCTGACCTCTGCTACATTCTTGGATTATTTGTTCCTGTTGCTGACCTCTGCTACATTCTTGGATTATTTGTTCCTGTTGCTGACCTCTGCTACATTCTTGGATTATTTGTTCCTGTTGCTGACCTCTGCTACATTCTTGGATTATTTGTTCCTTTTGCTGACCTCTGCTACATTCTTGGATACCTCTACTGTCTGCTGTCTGGGTTGACCTTTGCCATGTTCATGGATAATTACTGTCTGCTGCTTGCCGTGAACTTTGATTAGTTTACAGATTCCTTTTTGCTGCCAGACCTGACCTTTGCTATGTTTAGGGATTATGCCTTCTGCTAGCTACCAACCCTAACTTCTCCAGAGTGCCTTCCCATTGTTGTATGATAGATCTTCTATTGTCTTCTATTGTTTATTTTGGGTCTGCTAGCTGCATTCTACAGCCAAAGTATAACATTTATTCAACCCTGGGCAACCTAGTACTGGTAAGCATGCTTGCCTTGGGGAAAGGAGGGCTGCTGAAGGCATAGTTACACCCATATGCTATTTACTCTGACTGCAGTGTCTGCATCTAGGCCTTAGAGTATCACAGGCCAGACACCGTTTGGGGATTTATCCTATCAAGCACAACTATTTGCTTGGTAGGTCATAGACCTCATTCACCAGATTCAAAATCTCTGCCTCAGGGTGTCAACTGTCCTGTCAACCATCCGACAAGACAAATGTTCGGCTGAACAGTACTCCAATTCAGGCTGGGTAATTCTGATGGCATTTAGAACTCACTTGTTCATTACCCTGCTTACGAGTGACATTTGGAACACAGTACTGCCCTACCTCTGGCATTCTTCTCTATTTTTGAATCAAACCCAGGGGCTGCAACTGTCAGTAATAATGAGCCCATGCAAATTGCAGCCCCGCTAACTGTTTAATCAAGCTGTGAAAAATCAGGGTATGGAACTGAGACTGTTCCTCCTGTCCAAGGCAGCTGAAGTCCTGAATAAATGGAAGACTGAGAAGAATGGGTGGACTATCTTTCCAGTCCACCCAGCAGCACTTGTTGGCTTTGTTGAATTCAGTTGCTGTCAGTAACTTTATGGATTTAGTCTTGTCTCTGTTCTTTTAGATCCCTCTTCCCTAAGTGAAGTGTCTGTTGGCTGTTTTACCAATCTGTCTTGCAGTGTCCCAGGAGGCACAAGGGTGGTCTGAAACGTCACCCTGGTTTGGAAAAACTGTTTATGAAAATCTAACATCTGCTACACAGAAAACTTTAAAGATGCTCATCATTGATCTTCTCCTGTATTCAGGATTGGCGACCCAGTGTAGTTCTCAACTAAACATTTCTCTTAAAATGTTCCCACAGCAGCTCCCACCCAGGTTCACCATCCTCTATCACATTTTTCAGAAGATAAATCCTGAGTTCATAAATCCTGTATATTTTTTCTCAAACGTCCTCCATCCTTTAAGATTTCCAACATGTTTAATATCCCTCTGCTGCAACCAATGAACCCTCTGACTACTGTGGTCATCACATTTCCTGTATTTGTGGAGGGGTAAGAAGAGTATTGAGTTTCAAAGCATCATGGACCCCAGAAGGGCCACTTTTGATAAGAAACGTCCACCAATCTCATCCTGAGAAACCTGTTTCTAAGGGTCTGGCAGCCTGGGTATTAACGTTTGGGAGCCTGCATACTTGTCTATATGCCGGTAGAGTGCGTTGTCTCCTCTCTGGCTCCCAGCTGTGGCTTGCATCCCAGCTACTAGGCAATGGAAGTCAGCAGTGATCCTCATCTGCTTGGCTAGAATCCTAGTTGCTGGGCAATGGTCACTTATTGCCACCCTATAGCTTCTGTCTTCCTCTGTCAGTTGCAGGGTAATAAGTCTGGCCACATGCCCCCCACATCTGGCATTGGTCCATTGTCTGGGAGGTAGCTTATTTAAAGTGCATCAACTGGTGATTCTGTGCCTGTGATGGGGTTTGCTGCTGACCTAGTGCACCTGCCTTGATTGTTCTTGTGTTCCTGTTGCTGTCCTCTGCTACATTCTCGGGTATCCGCATTGCCTCCTGTCTGCCCTGACCTTTGCTACATTCACTTACACCTCCACTCTCTGTTGCCTGCCTTTACCTTTGCCATATTCACAGCCTGACTCCTCCAGAGTGCCTTCCATCTTGTTTCTCCCATCACTATACAATACGTCTTCTTTCTTCTATCTTGTTTCCACTACTGATATTCTACCAGAGTATATACACTTCTCAAAAAATGTAAAGGAGGACTTTTTAATAGGAGTATAGCATCAAGTCAATTAAACTCCTGGGATATAGATCTGGTCAGTTAAGTATCAGAGGGGGTTGTTAATCAGTTTCAGCTGCTTTGGTGTTAATGAGATTAACAACAGGTGCACTAGATGGGCAACAATGAGATGACCCCCAAAACAGGAATGGTTTTGCAGGTGGAGGACACTTACATTTTTTTCCCTGCTCATCTTTTCTGACTGTTTTTCACTAGTTTTGCATTAGGCTGGGGTCAGTGTCACTAGCATCAGTAGCATGACTCGATACTGGACCCTACAGAGGTTGCACAGGCAATCCAACTCCTCCAGGATGGCACATCAAAACGTGCCATTGACAGAAAGTTTGCTGTGTCTCTCAGCACAGTCTCAGGAGCTTGGAGGAGATTCCAGGAAACAGGCAGTTACTCTAGGAGAGCTGGACATGGCCGTAGAAGGTCCTTAACCCATCAGCAGTACCAGTATCTGCTGCTTTGTGCAAGGAGAAACAGGATGAGCACTGCCAGAGCCCTATAAAATGACCTCCAGCAGGCCACTGGTGTGAATGTCTCTGACCAAAAAATCAAAAACAGACTTCATGAGGGTGGTCTCAGGGCCCAACATCCTCTAGTGCAGTGGTTCTCAACCTTTCTAATGCCGCGACCCCTTAATACAGTTCCTCATGTTGTGGTGACCCCCAACCATAAAATTATTTTCGTTGCTACTTCATAACTGTAATTTTGCAGTGGGAGGACTAGCGCCCCATCACTGATGTCAGTGGGATGAATAGTGTCCCATCGTTGGTATCAGTGGGATGAATAGTGCCCCATCGTTGGTGTCAGTGGGAGGAATAGTGCCCCATCATTGGCATCAGTGGGAGGAATAGTGTCCCATCATTGGTATCAGTGGGAGGAATAGTGTCCCATCATTGGTATCAGTGGGAGGAATAGTGCCCCATCATTAGTTTCAGTGGGAGGAATAGTGTCCCATCATTGGTATCAGTGGGAGGAATAGTGCCCCATCATTGGTGTCAGTGGGAGGAATAGTGCCCCATCATTGGTATCAGTGGGAGGAATAGTGCCCCATCATTGGTGTCAGTGGAAGGAATAGTGCCCCATCATTGGTGTCAGTGGGAGGAATAGTGCCCCATCATTGGTGTCAGTGGGAGGAATAGTGCCCCATCATTGATGTCAGTGGGAGGAATAGTGCCCCATCATTGGTGTCAGTGGGGGGAATAGTGCCCCATCATTGGTGTCAGTGGGAGGAATAGTGCCCCATCATTGGTGTCAGTGGGAGGAATAGTGCCCCATCATTGGTGTCAGTGAGAGGAATAGTGCCCCATCATTGGTGTCAGTGGGAGGAATAGTGCCCCATCATTGGTGTCAGTGGGAGGAATAGTGCCCCATCATTGGTGTCAGTGGGGGGAATAGTGCCCCATCATTGGCATCAGTGGGAGGAATAGTGTACAATCATTGGCGTCAGTGGGAGGAATAGTGCCCCATCATTGGCGTCAGTGGGAGGAATAGTGCCCCATCATTGGCGTCAGTGGGAGGAATAGTATACAATCATTGGCATCAGTGAGAGGAATAGTGCCCAATCATTGGCGTCAGTGAGAGGAATAGTGCCCAATCATTGGCGTCAGTGGGAGGAATAGTGCCCAATCATTGGTGTCAGTGGGAGGAATAGTGCCCCATCGTGGGTGTCAGTGGGAGGAATAGTGCCCCATCGTGGGTGTCAGTGGGAGGAATAGTGCCGCATTGTGGGTGTCAGTGGGAGGAATAGTGCCACATTGTGGGTGTCAGTGGGAGGAATAGTGCCCCATTGCGGGTGTCAGTGGGAGGAGTAGTGCCCCATTGTGGGTGTCAGTGGGAGGAATAGTGCCCCATTGTGGGTGTCAGTGGGAGGAATAGTGCCCCATTGTGGGTGTCATTGGGAGGAATAGTGCCTCATCATTGGTGTCAGTGGGAGGAATAGTGCCCCATCATTGGTGTCAGTGGGAGGAATAGTGCCCCATCATTGGTATCAGTGGGAGGAATAGTGCCCCATCATTGGTGTCAGTGGGAGGAATAGTGCCCCATCATTGGTGTCAGTGAGAGGAATAGTGCCCCATTGTGGGTGTCAGTGGGAGGAATAGTGCCCCATTGTGGGTGTCAGTGGGAGGAATAGTGCCCCATTGTGGGTGTCATTGGGAGGAATAGTGCCTCATCATTGATGTCAGTGGGAGGAATAGTGCCCCATCATTGGTGTCAGTGGGAGGAATAGTGCCCCATCATTGGTATCAGTGGGGGGAATAGTGCCCCATCATTGGTATCAGTGGGAGGAATAGTGCCCCATCATTGGTGTCAGTGGGAGGAATAGTGCCCCATCATTGGTGTCAGTGGGAGGAATAGTGCCCCATTGTGGGTGTCAGTGGGAGGAATAGTGCCCCATTGTGGGTGTCAGTGGGAGGAATAGTGCCCCATTGTGGGTGTCATTGGGAGGAATAGTGCCTCATCATTGGTGTCAGTGGGAGGAATAGTGCCCCATCATTGGTGTCAGTGGGAGGAATAGTGCCCCATCATTGGTATCAGTGGGAGGAATAGTGCCCCATCATTGGTGTCAGTGGGAGGAATAGTGCCCCATCATTGGTGTCAGTGGGAGGAATAGTGCCCCATCGTTGGTGTCAGTGGGGGGAGGAATAGTGCCCCATCGTTGGTGTCAGTGGGGGGAGGAATAGTGCCCCATCGTTGGTGTCAGTGGGGGGAGGAATAGTGCCCCATCATTGGTATTAGTGACACAAATGATGGGGCACTATCCCTCCCACTGACACCAATGATACTTACCTTGCTGACTCCTGCTCCAGCCTGGGCTCGCTCTCTCCCTCTCCCATCTACAGCCTGCATACCTGGCTGCAGCAGCAAAATTTGCACTTACCTGTCAGCTGTCTTCCTTCTCTGGCCGCTCTCTTAACTCGCTCCTGCAGCTCCCTCGATCTTCTTCGATCTCCGCGCGCTGCCGCTCGGCTCCTCCTCTCCAAGCTCCACCTCCTCGCCGGTGATTGGCCGCCTGTGTGCCTCTCCTGAGCTACAGTTCCGGTGGCCAATCAGCGGCGAGGAGGCGGAGCTGTTGAGTGATCCCGGAGGTGTGGCCAGGTTACAGGGGCAGCATATCATCCCGCCCACAGATCGCCTGAGACAGGAGCGGTGTCTCGGTTCCTAAGACCATCGGAAATATGTGTTTTCCGATGGTCTTAGGCGACCCCTGTGAAATGGTCGTTCGACCCCCAAAGGGGTCGCGACCCCCAGGTTGAGAACCGCTGCTCTAGTGGGTCCTGTGCTCACTATGCTCACCATAGAGCTCAATTGGCATTTGCCATTGAACGCCAGAATTGGCAGGTCCACCACTGGCGCCCTGTGCTTTTCACAGATGAGAGTAGGTTCACCCTGAGCCCATGTGACAGACGTGAAAGGGTCTGGAGAAGCCGTGGAGAACGTTATGCTGCCTGTAACACCATTCAGCATGACCATTATGGTGGTGGGTCAGTGATGGTCTGGGGAGGCATATCCATGGAGGGACGCAGAGAACTCTACAGTCTAGTCAGTGGCACCCTGACTGCCATTAGGTATCGGGATGAAATCCTTGGACCCTTTGTCAGTCCCTACACTGGTGCAGTGGGTCCTGAGTTCCTCCTGGTGCATGACAGTGACCAGCTTCATGTGGTGAGAGTATGCAGGCAGATCCTGGAGGATGAAGGAATTGATACCATTGAATGGTCCCCACACCCGCCTGACCTAAATCCAATAGAGAACTTCTGGGATATCATGTTTTGGTGCATCTAACGCTGCCAGGTTGCACCTCAGACTGTCCAGGAGCTCAGTGATGTCCTGGTTCAGATCTGGGAGGAAATACCCCAGGACACCATCCGTCGTCTCATAAGGAGCATACCCTGAAGTTGTCAGCCATGCATACAAGCACGTGTGAACCATTCAAACTACTGAGTACCATTTTGAGTAGCAGCAATGAAATTTCAGCAAAATGGACTAGCCTGCTGCATCATTTTCTTCACTTTGAGTTTTAGGGTGTCTTTGAATTCATTCCTCTGTAGGTTGCTAATTTCCATTAACCGATGGGGCATCCTTACGTTTCTAACACATTACCAAGTCTATATCAGTATAGATATCCAGTATGATTTTTCCCCATTGAGATCTGATGTGTTTTTAAAGTGTTCCTTTAATTTTTTTGAGCAGTGTAGTTTTGTGTATCCTAGTCCTAGACATCCTAGTATCAGTAGGCCTGCTTGCCCTAAGGAAAGGGGCTGCTAAAGGTGAAGCTGTACTCACCCACTCTTTACTCTGCTTTGAGTGTCTGCATCCTGACCTTGGCTGTTTATAGCTGAGGCCTGCACGCTGTGACATTGGACCAAGAAAGGTATGAATGCCTTTAAAATGCATTGTGGGGTAACAGGCACCCAGTTATTTGCTTCTTTGCCCAGGGGTTGCTCAATACTCATCAATGAGGTTGCCACCTGTACCTCCTGTGAGTGCATCCTTTGGTGCTCATTCCCAGCCGTTGCACCTGTATCCCACTTCTAGTCATGGAAGGATGAGGACTTTTAACATCTTTATAGAATTTTTATTATATGCGCCATTTCCAATGGATGTCTGTTAGTGTTGTGATATGGGGGAGCCCAGGATCACCAGCCAACTGTGTTGGTAAAAGCAAAAGTCCTTATTTTTCAAAAGAATAAATGAAAGCAGCATATTTCAGCATGGAACAATAAAAAAGTCCATACTCATGGTGCACAAAATAAATATTCAGCCCAGCAGTCCCCGTCTGTTTCATAGTCCACCAAAAAGGTCACCCGAGCTCCGCAGTGTCTCAGGCAGAGAGTCCACAGCCCGCACATACAGTAGCTGTGTCCTGTTCCAATAAACACCTCACAGGCACCTGCTGACTTCTTCCTACTCTTTTCAGACTTCTCTCATAGGAGGGTTAACCCTTACAGGGCCAAGATACTCATAGTCAGGGCTGAAGGCTCTTTCGAACCCAAAAATCTCTCCGAGCCTCTGAATTCCAGGTCCCGTATCAGGACTAACAGTCCTGGGGACACTGAAAGTCAGTTTTCCCCTTTTCCCTGTATCATCCTGGAATCTTTCACCCTGCATGGGTGAGAACCACTTCAATAATGTCTCTTATCATGCCCCTTCATTGGACTACAACCCAAATGATGGGGATACATATCTCCCATTCAGGACACATTCCTGGTTTCCTGTAAAGGGTTAATTAGTTCACCTTTAAAAAAATAAACAGAAAAAGTGAACTGACACTCTACACCTTCCCCAGCCCCCGGTACCCACAAAACCTATCTCTGTGGGAGATAAACTGTCAGTTCCCATATACTTGGTGTAGTGTTCAAGCGATTTGAAACCCCACTCTTCTTCCCCTACTTTCTGTAGGGTTTTCTGGAACATATCAGAGTGATTCTGATTGGTTAGAGTCAGCACATAACTGCTTTGACCAATGGAAATTGCTCTGATCCATCCCAGAAGCCCTGAAAAAAGAAGGCGAAGAAGAGTGCTACACTGGCTGCGTGGGCACTGAAAGCTGATCACCATTATCGCTAATGGTTGGGGGAAGGAAGGGCAGGCTGTAGACCACGCACGCTGTGGACCATGCTAGCTCTGGAGCCACGGTACCCACAAAATTAGAACAAGTGCTGTGTGCACTTTGTCGCCTAGGCCTAGGGAACATGAGGATAATATATTTATGATGTAACTTCTTAACTTGCTCAAAGTCTGTAAACCAGTGTATGTGTTATATTAAAACACTTGTGTACCAATGGTTGATTTTTCCCAAATATATATGGTTGTGTGCAAGGAAGTTTGAATAGGGAGATTCTGAATAACTCTTTAATGTTTGTAGCTCCCACTAGGTGGGGATAGTGTGAAGTAAGTTTTTTTTTTGGCTCATGGTAGTGAGTGAACCTGAATGACTGTGGGTTCAGTGTGAGGTAAGGCTGGATGACTCAGTAGGTTGAGATTCTATCGCCTCCACCTGGCTCTGGAGGTCCATGGAAGCTTCCAGAAGTCAGCGGGCAGATGGGTGCAGACCTTAATCTGCATATTTATGGGAGTCTAACCAATCCCAGGATAAGAGGCCCTGGTAGCATGGTAAGACTAGCCCATAAATATCAGAGAGCCATGCCAGCAGGGGAGTCAGATGGAAGATGGATTGCTGAGAGGTGTTGCTTTGTAGCCTGGGAGGGAGCCCTGGAGGAGGGGTGTTCTGCTTCCAGGCTGTAGGCTTTACGCTAAAGAGAAGCTGAAAGAGGGAGCTCCACTGCCTTGCAGTCCACCAGGGAAGGACAGCCTGCAGAGCTAGGAGAAGAACCAGCCCAGCTAGAAGGCCTGAAAGAAGTTCTATCCACAGTTGCAAGGCAGGGACAGTGTGAATACCTCTACACTCTCAGGGCCTAGAAGGGGAAATGTCTGCTGGATGCAAGTTCTGGCAAGTCTATGGGGGACAGTTCATAGTTTATCCAATCTCCTGTCCTGCGATCAGATACCGCAACTAGGTGGGCTGGTATTCGGTGTACCAAGGGGACTAAGAGCGCTTACACGTTGTTGTATTGCTAAAAATTCACTCGGGGACACCAAACTACTAGAAGGGGATGAAGGGGATTATTCTACTAAGGATGGTGATGGTTCCAGCAGGAATGCAGTCATTTTTTTGTGTGCTAGAGCAGGAAATGTCCTGATTGAGGAATCTACTGTTTCTTCAATCAAACTGGGCATCCCATAATTTCTTTTACCCTATCCAATGTTAACCCCTAAATCAGTGGTTCTCAACCTTTCTAATGCCGTGACCCCTTAATACAGTTCCTCATGTTGTGGTGACCCCCAACCATAAAATTATTTTCGTTGCTACTTCATAACTGTAATTTTGCAGTGGGAGGACTAGCGCCCCATCACTGATGTCAGTGGGATGAAGAGTGTCCCATCGTTGGTATCAGTGGGATGAATAGTGCCCCATCGTTGGTGTCAGTGGGAGGAATAGTGCCCCATCATTGGCATTAGTGGGAGGAATAGTGTCCCATCATTGGTATCAGTGGGAGGAATAGTGTCCCATCATTGGTATCAGTGGGAGGAATAGTGCCCCATCATTAGTGTCAGTGGGAGGAATAGTGTCCCATCATTGGTATCAGTGGGAGGAATAGTGCCCCATCATTGGTGTCAGTGGGAGGAATAGTGCCCCATCATTGGTATCAGTGGGAGGAATAGTGCCCCACCATTGGTGTCAGTGGAAGGAATAGTGCCCCATCATTGGTGTCAGCGGGAGGAATAGTGCCCCATCATTGGTGTCAGTGGGAGGAATAGTGCCCCATCATTGATGTCAGTGGGAGGAATAGTGCCCCATCATTGGTGTCAGTGGGGGGAATAGTGCCCCATCATTGGTGTCAGTGGGAGGAATAGTGCCCCATCATTGGTGTCAGTGGGAGGAATAGTGCCCCATCATTGGTGTCAGTGAGAGGAATAGTGCCCCATCATTGGTGTCAGTGGGAGGAATAGTGCCCCATCATTGGTGTCAGTGGGAGGAATAGTGCCCCATCATTGGTGTCAGTGGGGGGAATAGTGCCCCATCATTGGCGTCAGTGGGAGGAATAGTGTACAATCATTGGCGTCAGTGGGAGGAATAGTGCCCCATCATTGGCGTCAGTGGGAGGAATAGTGCCCCATCATTGGCGTCAGTGGGAGGAATAGTATACAATCATTGGCATCAGTGAGAGGAATAGTGCCCAATCATTGGCGTCAGTGAGAGGAATAGTGCCCAATCATTGGCGTCAGTGGGAGGAATAGTGCCCAATCATTGATGTCAGTGGGAGGAATAGTGCCCCATCGTGGGTGTCAGTGGGAGGAATAGTGCCCCATCGTGGGTGTCAGTGGGAGGAATAGTGCCGCATTGTGGGTGTCAGTGGGAGGAATAGTGCCACATTGTGGGTGTCAGTGGGAGGAATAGTGCCCCATTGCGGGTGTCAGTGGGAGGAGTAGTGCCCCATTGTGGGTGTCAGTGGGAGGAATAGTGCCCCATTGTGGGTGTCAGTGGGAGGAATAGTGCCCCATTGTGGGTGTCATTGGGAGGAATAGTGCCTCATCATTGGTGTCAGTGGGAGGAATAGTGCCCCATCATTGGTGTCAGTGGGAGGAATAGTGCCCCATCATTGGTATCAGTGGGAGGAATAGTGCCCCATCATTGGTGTCAGTGGGAGGAATAGTGCCCCATCATTGGTGTCAGTGAGAGGAATAGTGCCCCATTGTGGGTGTCAGTGGGAGGAATAGTGCCCCATTGTGGGTGTCAGTGGGAGGAATAGTGCCCCATTGTGGGTGTCATTGGGAGGAATAGTGCCTCATCATTGGTGTCAGTGGGAGGAATAGTGCCCCATCATTGGTGTCAGTGGGAGGAATAGTGCCCCACCATTGGTATCAGTGGGAGGAATAGTGCCCCATCATTGGTATCAGTGGGAGGAATAGTGCCCCATCATTGGTGTCAGTGGGAGGAATAGTGCCCCATCATTGGTGTCAGTGGGAGGAATAGTGCCCCATTGTGGGTGTCAGTGGGAGGAATAGTGCCCCATTGTGGGTGTCAGTGGGAGGAATAGTGCCCCATTGTGGGTGTCATTGGGAGGAATAGTGCCTCATCATTGGTGTCAGTGGGAGGAATAGTGCCCCATCATTGGTGTCAGTGGGAGGAATAGTGCCCCATCATTGGTATCAGTGGGAGGAATAGTGCCCCATCATTGGTGTCAGTGGGAGGAATAGTGCCCCATCATTGGTGTCAGTGGGAGGAATAGTGCCCCATCGTTGGTGTCAGTGGGGGGAGGAATAGTGCCCCATCGTTGGTGTCAGTGGGGGGAGGAATAGTGCCCCATCGTTGGTGTCAGTGGGGGGAGGAATAGTGCCCCATCATTGGTATTAGTGACACAAATGATGGGGCACTATCCCTCCCACTGACACCAATGATACTTACCTTGCTGACTCCTGCTCCAGCCTGGGCTCGCTCTCTCCCTCTCCCATCTACAGCCTGCATACCTGGCTGCAGCAGCAAAATTTGCACTTACCTGTCAGCTGTCTTCCTTCTCTGGCCGCTCTCTTAACTCGCTCCTGCAGCTCCCTCGATCTTCTTCGATCTCCGCGCGCTGCCGCTCGGCTCCTCCTCTCCAAGCTCCACCTCCTCGCCGGTGATTGGCCGCCTGTGTGCCTCTCCTGAGCTACAGTTCCGGTGGCCAATCAGCGGCGAGGAGGCGGAGCTGTTGAGTGATCCCGGAGGTGTGGCCAGGTTACAGGGGCAGCATATCATTCCGCCCACAGATCGCCTGAGACAGGAGCGGTGTCTCGGTTCCTAAGACCATCGGAAATATGTGTTTTCCGATGGTCTTAGGCGACCCCTGTGAAATGGTCGTTCGACCCCCAAAGGGGTCGCGACCCCCAGGTTGAGAACCGCTGCCCTAAATAAAACAAAAAAACTCAAGCCCATGGACTGTTTCTTGTGTCTGGAAAATGCATGTTGCCTGGCTGTGCAGAGTTTAGGGGGACCCAAAACTTAGTGGCTCCTGGGGGGTAACGCTACATGTGGGGGCTCATCATTCTGGGATATCACTATAGCAACCTACATGGTTGTTGCCCGTAGCAGCTGGCAACCATCGAGCCAGAGGACTGTTATGTGCTGTCAAGTGATCACAGGAATTAAGTGGGAAAGTGAAGTTGTGCTGTGCTGCTGGGACTGTGATTGTTGCTGTGTTATTCAAGAACTGCTGCCCGTGCCATTGCCCATAGCAACCATTCCAGGCCTGTGCGAATGTCTTCCTGCTACTCAACAGGTGGCTGAAATTAAAGACTGTGCTAATCATCTGCCAGCTTATGTCAGTAAGATCTGTACTGCTACCCTACTTGCCGTCATCCGTATCAACTATAGCGAGCTGTGGTGCTCATGTGGATTAAAAATACTCCCAACAGTGGCTCCCAACAGTGGCTGAGATTCATGTGCATTTTGTTTCAAGTCCTGCTAACGTCAGAGTGGACTGTGCAATCCTGCTTGCTGTCGCCCATAGCAACCGGGATGGCCTATTGCTTTGTGGATTACAAATGTCCAGCTGCCCAACAGTGGCTGGGATTTGAGACTCTGTGCTTGTGTATCCTGCCAATTACAGTGGGGAGTGTGTCATACTCTTTACTTTTGCCCATAGCAATTACCCCAGGCAATCGCTAATATCAATACCCAATTGCCCAACAGTGGCTAGGGACAAGTATCAAGTCATGTTCTGCCAATGTCAGTGAACTCTTCTTGTGTTCCTGCCAGGAAACAGTGCTTCTTAAGCCTGCGACCTAGTAAGTACACTCCTACTCGGTGGAGCAGGGTTTAACACAAGCACAGGAAAAATCCTGCAAAACAGTGCTGCTGGTGCAAACAAGTCTAAACTAAGGGCATGGCCATGCCCTTAAGTCCACCCAGTACACTTGGCGTGGAGAGAGAGTGAGAGAGTGGAGCAAGATGGACGACAGGTGTTTCCTAAGTTCTTGTTACTGGAGATGCCAGCCATGACCCTTGTGTATACTGAAGTGCATCTGGAGCATCATAGGAGATTCATCCTCAGTCTGATTGAGGGAGTTGTATGTGTGTATGGAGCAGCCATTGAGGAAATCCCAGAAGTCACGAAAAAGTTGAGAGACTGATGCTGAGAGCAGGGTCGAGTCACTAGGCCAAGATTCCCTGCAAAGATTCCATATATCTACAGCAGAGGATGGAGCCTGCTGCCACTTATCGTTCATTCGGTGATGCTTTCGCATGTCCCGGAGAAGCCAGCCTCACCTGCACACCTTGTCAGCCCCACCTGGAAGGAGCTGAACTACGAAGACAGCTCGTCTTCAGGTGAGCAGGTGGAACGTGGCAGTGGTGGAGGGGAGGATTGGGAGTCACCCAGACAGCAGGCAGAGTTTGGGCTCCTGGAGGAAGACTGTGATGAGTGGTCCTCAGAGAGTGAGTTGGGGAGGAACGGGACTGGGGAGGGACACTCCAGAGGAGTCCAGATCACTGACCGGACTGTCAGAGAGATCTACCACACCAGAATTTTCTGGAAAGGTTGGGGGAGTAAAGCAGCTGTTTGATGCTAAGGAGCTACAGTTAGAGCCAACCCGAGTTCAACCACAGGTCCAGTTGAGTCCATCAAGACCCTGGACCAAGATCAAGGCTCAGAACACTTTCCTGAAACAGTGGAAAATTTGCTCTCCACAATCCTGTGTTTCCTGGACAAAGCAGGAAGCAGGAAGTTTCAATGAGAAATACAGAAAAGTGTAGCCCTAGACTAGAGTGTGGACTGGACTACCCTTAAGTCCACCAGATGTGATGTACAATCTTGAGACCTCCAGACCACAGAGGGAAGCTGATCTGCTCTGGAACAATATGCTTGTCTCCAAGCCTTTGTAGGGGTCTTATAACCAAGAAACCTGGGTTCAATTTCAGGATATCACCCAGAAATGGAGTCTGGGGCAGGCCATTTTCAAGGGTTGTGTAATGTCATTAAAACTGGCTGGCCGAGCTATTCAGTTGCTCTCTGAATATCTAGCAGTGAGATTGTTAAACTGCCTAGCCCCAGAATGTACTGTTAAAAAGGTTGACGCAGGATTCCAGCCCAACGGATTAGGAAGGACTCCCTGGTAATGCCTTCCTACTTTTACACACAGACTAGGCCCGACCAGTTCACCCACTTCCTTCCAGATGTGCTGTTCTCAGAAAAGACACCTGGGTGAGGCCTGGAACTTCGGCTAAGCTTTGTTACTGGGAGGGGCTTCTCCTTAATATTTCTTTATTAAGGATTTATGCTAAAGTGCCTTGCCTGTTTTCTTCTGCCAGCAGGATCATAACCCCCTGCTAGGCAGAACCATCATTTGTAGATAGCTATGTTAGTTTAGTTAGGCTTGTGTTCTTGTCTTTCAGGGCTCTGAAAAGGACTGCTTGGCTACTCCAGCCCACTCAGTGGTCCATCACCTTAAAGAAAAATCCTTCAGGGAAGGGCTCCTTGTGCGGAGTCAGCACTTCCAATGAGTTTTGTGTTTTAGCCCATGTACATAATTGTGTGAGGTTTGTTTATTCAGCTAATGACAGAGACCTGTTAGCCAGTCTGTATTTTTTTGTGTACATTTGTAGGGTTCACAAGAAATGATTTATTTTTCTATGCTTAATGAATGCCATGTACATATTTTGTATACATACAGTCTTGGTCAAAAATATTGATACCACTGCTTTTCTGTCAGATAATGCACCACTTCACCCAGAAAATTGTTGCAATTACAATTGTTTAAGCATTCTCATGTTTATTTCTTTTGTTTGTATTTGTATGACACAAACATGTAGAGAAAAAAAAAGCAAAATCTGACACATTCCACGTGAAACTCCATAAATGGACTGGACAAAATTATTGGCACCCTCGATTTAATATTTGGTAGCACACCAACCGGAAAAAATAACTAAAATCAATGGCTTCCTGTAACCATCAATGAGTTTCTTACACCTCTCTAATGGAATTTTGGAGCACTCTTCTTTCACCAACTGTTCCAGGTCTCTCTTTTTACCAACTACTGTTTTGAGATCTCTCCACAGGTGCTTTATGGGATTGAGATCTGGACTCATTGCTGGTCAGTTCAGTACTCTCCAGCACTTTGTGTTAAACCATTACTGGGTTATTTTTGACATGTGCTGTGGGTCATTATGCTGCTTAAGACCCATGATCTCTGAAAGAGACCCAACTTTCTAACACTGGGCCCTACATTGCACTCTTATACATTGTCATGTTGCTAAAAATCCACTCAGGGGACACCAAACTCCTAGAAAGGGATTATTCTACTAAGGACTGTGATGGCTCTAGCTGGAATGCAGTCACATATCTGTCATTTTTTTTCTAAGAGCTCTAGAGCAGGAAACGTCCTCATTCTACTATTTCTTCAATCAAATTGGGCATCCCATTACCCCTCTTACCCTATCCAAGTTTAACCCCTAAATAAAAAAAAACAAGATTGTGGATTGTTTCTTGTTGCTTGGCCGTGCAGAGTCTAGGAGGACCCAAAACTCAGCAGCTCCTGCGGGGTTGCGCTACATGTTAATAACACCAACAAACACTGACACACACGCACAGACACCAAAATACGCAATGACATTAGCATCAGGCAGTTCATCCCTTCTTCCTATTCCTGAGCTTATGCATAAATGCTTGCTGAAGTTGACTGTTAAGCCTCAGAGTGATCTGATTGTTCCTGCATGTCCAATGTCTCTTCAAAACCGATTGACACCTTGAGCCTTGTTTCACACCGGTGCGCCTTGTTATGTGATTTGACTGTTCCAAATTGCACGACAAGTTGCACCCTATTTGTGCCTATGGAATCGTTCAAATCAGTGCAACTCTGATTTTGCAGTGCAGCACCAATTTTGAAAAAAGGTTCCTGTAGTATTTTTTTGGCGATTTCACGTGTGACTTGCATAGACATCTGTGTATGTCAGGCAAGCCGCACACGAAATCGCACTGACCAGCAGCTTTGAAATTGTGCTACTTCAAGTGAAGTAGTGGGATTTAAAATTCACATTCAGTGTGAACCAGGGCTTAGGCTGATGTATTAAGATAACCAATAGGATCACTTTATATTTATACTCAGTAGTGTCACTGTACTGCCCTGGCAGATCTTATCAGACCACACCTGTTTTCTACTTGTGGAACTAATCAAGGATCAAAATCAGTGCATGACTCAGCAACTGCTTCTCAGTTACTTCTGTCTGTTATCCACAAGATGGCAGCACAGTTTTACAATTTGGAAAGAGGTCCATTGCATTAAATACTGAAAGTGCTGAGGCCAGGGGTGGACTGACCATTTGGAAACTCGGGAACTGCCCGAGGGCCTGGGGTCAGTAGGGGGCCCCATGAGATGCCCCTGGTACCTTTTTCATAGGCTTTTTTGAGTTTGGGCAAGGAGACAGGGGCCCCATGATCCCTTATTGCCTGGGGCCCCATGAGTTGTCAGTCCACCCCTGGCGGAGGCTAATTTGATTGCTAATAAAACCAATTGGGGAAATAATGGCATGCTTGTGTGATAAGATGAAGTGTTTCTAATAAATCTCCATGCTAAACTAATACAAAAATATTTTGGTGAGGCATCACTGGTAAAGTAATAGGGCATATGAGCATCTGGTTCTATTCTATTAGCTCTAGCCTACAAAGCATACCAGTCATGTTTGTATATGTTACAAAATCTGCTACAGATGGAGGAGCAATGATATTTATATATGAATATATAAAAGAAAATCTCACCACAATATTGATATAATACAAACCTGCTTAAGGCTAGGTTCACAGTTATGCAGGTTGCATTTGACCCGTTTCTGCATTGAGTTTTGCGTTGCTTTTTGCACCTGCGTTTTTGCTGCTTTTTTGATGCATTTTGTATTTTTTTTTTTCTTTTTGCTAGGCAGATTTAAAACACAAAACACATCAAGAATGCAACAAAAACACAATACATGCTTTTCTGCAGTGTTTCCACTGAAGTCTATAGAACCAAGAACACAACTTTTGCAATCAAAAAATTCCCTGACCCTTTCCAAAAAATGCACTGGAGATGTGAACATGTCCCATAGGAAATTGTGTTTAATGGACTGTACTGCGTTTCTGCAAAACAAAAAAAGCGGTGGAAAATGCTTAGGTATGAACCTAGAGTTGAGAACAAAGGATGTCCAATCAGCTGCACTCCAAACAAGCCACTTTATTGAACCAAGATAAATCCAATACAGACAGTGGAAATACAGTGGAGGACTGACAGGTAAACGCTTTTAACGCTAAAGACCGCACTTATTCATTATGAATAAGCGCTGTCTTTAGCGTGAAATGATTCACTCAAATTCGATGGTCGTTTGAAAATTGGCCATTGCTGTGGCCTACTAATGGTGCAAAATTTGAATGAAAATTCTTATAAAAGATTTTTTAAAAAATCTGAAGAATATATTTTAAAAATATATTTTTTTTAAAATATTTTTTTAAAATATATTCTTCAGATTTTTTTTAACATATAAAAAAGTCATTTTAACATATAATTTTACATATATTTGTAAATGCATTCCAAAAATGCAGATTTGTATTTTTAAAGACACACAGTATATTTGAAATGTATTTTTAAAAATATTTTTCATATATTTTGTAATAAAAACACATTTCAACATGAGGTGTATATATATATATATATATATATATATTTTGAAATATACTGAATATAGCCAAAATTGTAGCATTTCAAATATATGACAATATATTTGGGAAGAATATTTTTAAACTATATTTCAAATGTATTTTGCTTC
Organism: Staurois parvus; assembly: GCF_062004578.1. Taxonomy (NCBI): domain Eukaryota; kingdom Metazoa; phylum Chordata; class Amphibia; order Anura; family Ranidae; genus Staurois; species Staurois parvus. The sequence goes on from NW_028318530.1 coordinate 2,142,755, forward strand.
CATATGGGAAGTGTCCCCCTTTCATTGTTTCAAATCAAACTGGGCATCTCATACTCCCTATTTCCCTATCCAAGTTGAATTCCCCTAATAAAACAACAAAACCAAGTTCATTGACTGGTCACTATCTTTGGATGCAAGTCTGTGTGAAAGATACCTGTTGCCTGGCTGTGCGGAGGGAAGCTTAGGGATACCCACAACAGTGGCACTTAGGAGGGTAGTGCTACAACAGTAAGAAACATTTTAATGAAAGATTGATTACAGGGCCATTCAGTAGTGGATGTTTATAGAATAAATTTGAAGAATGAAGATATAGTTTAGTGTCACTTTAAGTGAGGTTGGCTTGCTCAGCCATTATGCATATTGCCAAATTTATACAATGAAAAGCAAAAATGCTGTTACAGTTTGACTAACCATGTGAATTTAGTGTTGACAGGAAACATACGTGAATATTTCAGCTGCTGGCAGCTGTACTATTGGTCTATTGACTGCAAGTATATGCCCAAGGGAAAATGTATCTATGCTGTGTTAAACGTACTTATTTCCTCATACCAGAGACCAATGCTAGCAGAATATACATTAAATGCCTGCAAATGTCTTCAGCTGTATATAGCCATCACAGATTTCAGGGTCAGTCCATCCAAATGACTGTTTTGGGTGATGGCCATGGGGTCAGTCACTAATCAGTTTTATACCCGGACAGCCTACATGTCTCTGGTATTACCAGGGGTAGAACTGGATAATCAGACTTTTCATATTTTCTGAGATGTAATAGACATACAGTTTTGAATGCCAAATTATTTAGCAAGAGACTTGTTATGGCCTTGCTATGTCTGTGGTGATGATTTTACCTTTTCAGAGAGAAAAAAAAAAAGAAAAACAGCCATAACTTTGTGACCATCCGCCTAATATTCAGTAGGTCCCCCTTTTGCCAGCAAAACAGCCCTGACCTATCGAGGCATGTACTACACTAAACCTCTGAAGGTATGCTGTGGTATCTGGCACCAAGCCTCCAGTAGCAGATGTTTTATGTTTAATCTCAGTTTATTACATTGTAACACAATAAAGTACAAAACAAACAGGCTTGTATAAGTCAGACCCTAGAAACACATGTAGGTCCATATAAAAGTAACAGTCACATGTCAACACATGTATATAATGCCTATCTAGGCAATTGACAGTAAATACAGCATAGCTATGGTACATGGCGAAGAGAGGAAGAACTACAATCCAGAACACATGGCACATGTAGAGTCATACTAATTGAGTATATGCATAGAAACCAGGTGTGCAATAATGAAATTCATAGCTAAATCGGATAAGAAGCCAAGTGCTCACATGAGCAAATTGTGGTCGGGACCTCCTCCCTGCATTAGCCTCTGAGAATACAACTCAAAAGAGAGGAAAGGAAAAGGGAGAACAAAAGAGAGAAAAAAAAGGGGGGAGGGGAGCAGGGACTCCCCAGCTGTCATTGTTAGATCCCAGAGGTGGCATCTCCCCTAAGTGGAGATAAAGGAGGCAACATTGGAAGAGTAACAGAAGTGATTCCAGATTGTCCATGTAAAGCTGTGAGCCTCAGATTTATCTTGCTTAGTAGCAAACATACTTTCCATAAATTCAATAATGTTCAGTTCACAAGCCCAGGCAGCAAATGAAGGGGGTTCATGTTGACCCCAGCTCCTGGCAATAACTGACCGAGCCGACGCCAAAAGATGTCTGATTAAACTTTTCTTGATTTGTTTGTAGGAGCCTTGCAACATGGAGAGTAGTAGCAGATCTTTTAAGTCCTGTAAATTGCGAGGTGGGGCCTCTATGGATCGGACTTGTTTTTCCAGCATATCCCACAGATGCTCAAATAGATAGGAGGTTTGTTCTTCAAACCATTCTTGATATTTTTGCAGTGTGGCAAGGTGCATTATCCCCTGCCACACTGAAAACATGGGAATACCGTTTTCATGAAGGGGTCACCAACAATGTTTAGGTAGGTGGTATGTGTCAAATTAACATCCACACAAATGGCAGGACCCAAGGTTTCCCAGTAGAACATTGCCCAATCATCACACTGCCTCCATTGGCTTGCCTTCTTCCCAAACTGAATCCTGGTGCTGTCTCTTCCCCAGGTAAGCAATGCACACACCCTGCCATCCACATGATGTAAAAGAAAACGTGATTCATCAGACTAGGCCACCTTCTTCCATTGCTCCGTGGTCCAATTCTGAAGCTTATATGCCCTTTGTAGACACTTTGTGGACATGCAGCAACATTGACACCCTGACCAGTCTGCACATTCCCATATATTGTATAAAGAATTGCAATGCTCATTTTGTTCTGTTTTCAACACATCATCTTCACTTACAACATGTTTACTTGCTACCTAAGATATCCCACTAACTTTCAAAAGCCATTGTAATTTTTTCATGCGTTCTGGTATATTTTCCCCTATTGTTTTCTCACCCTAAATAAGGACATGTGCATTCAGGTACTTTTAGGTGCATTCGGGTGTGTTTTTGATGCGTTTTACTGTGTTCCAGTACAGTTCAGTGCAGGAAAAATGCAACATGTTCTACTTTTTTTTCTGGAACTGAAATGCACTGGAACTGACCACACTGGTGAAAACTATGCCATTGGAAACCATATAACCTACTAACCTACCTACTAGCAACGCGTTTTTGATGCAGAAAAAATGAACTGGACTGCATGTGGTGTGACTTGGCCGTAAATAATAATAATTTATTAGCTTTTTATTTTTTGAAGAAAAAAACAAACATAACAAAATACACATATAAAATTCCAGCCTTACAAACAGAAGCAAAAAGATGCATTGGGATGCTTCTTGCAAATGAAACTTGCAAAGTGTTCTTAGCCCTTGAAATAAACATTCATTTCTGAGATGGCCAGGGCAGTATTAAGGCCCTCTTCAGTCTCTCATGAATGCTGCTGCCAGACTTATCCACCTTACTAACCGTTCTGTATCTGCCATCCCTCTCTGCCAATCCCTCCACTGGCTTCCCATTGCCCAAAAGATAAAATAAATAAAACAATAACGTATAAAGCCATTTATAACTCTGTTCCAAATTACATCACTGATCTTGTCTCCAAATACCACCCAAACCATACTCTCCACTCCTCACAAGACCTCCTGCTCTCTAGCTCCCTTGTCTCCTCCTCCCATGCTCGTCTCCAGGACTTTTCCAGAGCTTCCCCCATCCTCTGGAACTCTACCCCAATTTATCAGACTATCGCCTACTCTGCTCACTTTTAGGCGATCTCTGAAAACCTATCTCTTCAGGGAAGCCTATCCTGCCCTCAGCTAATAATGGAATCTTCTACTCTTCCTACCAGTCCATCCCCCACAGTTACTACCTTTTGTACCACTAGCCCCTCCCTCCTAGATTGTAAGCTCCAAGAAGCAGGGCCCTCCTAACCCTCTTGTATTGAACTGTATTGTTGCTGTATTGTCTCCCATTCTATTGTAAAGCACTGAGCAAACCGTTGGCGCTATATAAATCCTGTATAATAATAATACTGCTCTCTGGTCACCTGAAGAATGATGCATGTTATCTGTTGCATATTCACAGGTACTTTTAAAGTGTTTAGTCCATTGGTGGTGAGTTTACCTAATATATTGGGTCTCAAGTGTGGCCCCTGACATTGCCAAAGAGCTGTACATACAATTAAGTGAATTTAATGCTAAAAAAAAGGTCAAGAACTGCAGACATGTGAGAAGGGATGGACAAACAGGGTTGGGTCTAGCCTGTGTGATGTGGGGGTGCAGTGAGAAATGTCAGGGGGCAGAGGAAGGGAGGTCAGCATACAGGGGGTCAGCAGGGCAGAGGATAGGGGTTAACAGTGCAGAGGACAGGGGTCAGCATTTTGTAGGGCAATGTGTAGAGTGAGATAGCAGGGCATTGTGCATGATTCAGCAGAGCACAGGACAGGGGGCAGCAGGGCAGTGTGCAGTGGGTCAGTAGGTTTACATGTTTTCTTTGCGGTAACACTTGGTAAAACACATTTTACCATTCATTACCACAGCACACAGTAATGTGTGAACCATGATGAAGTGTGATTCCTTTTAAAAGGCCTGAAATGCACATCCTGAGTTTTAGCATTGTGATGAGCAGGGGAAAGTACATTTCCATATTTAGCAAGCATCACCTGCACACCAAACTGTCTTGGAATGCATCTTATGCCATCAATTTTGGCTATACGCTCCTGTTGAATGAAATAAAAGATCTTACCAAATGGTCCCACCCACCTATTTCGTGGTTAGGAAGAATCAATGTCATTAAAATGTCCATACTGACAAAAGCTCTGTTCATATTCTAGATACATGTGATCAGCTCCAGTAAATGCCACCCCCACCACCTCTCCTGTTGAGTTTCTCCTTCCTTCTGCTGTCCTTTGTGCTCCCCTGGTCCCATCCCCATTGCAGTGCTACCAGCTTCCCCTCCCCTCCCTCCCGCTGGCTGCTTTGGGTAATAGTTTCAGGATAGAGAGCAGGGGAAGGGGCCGGTATATATTTAATTTACCAGCCCCTCCCTTTCCTGAATGAACACAGTGAATGATCTGTGTGTTCAATTATAACCAAAGCATGTTGGTAGTCTAATCAAGTGAGTGGGCTCCTCTATTCTGTCGCGCAACAAATGCACACACACAAAAAAAAAAAAAATCGTTAAGCAGGTGTGAATGGGATCTTAATCTGCTAATCCAACACTATTGTCCCTCCAAATTTACAATACTGCTATCCAGACGTGTCTGTTTTACTACTTCATCCAAAGTGCAAACAGCTTAATGCCAGCCACAGATTATATGATTTTCTTTCCTACAACTGCAGGTTGCAGGAAATAAAATTGCTTGATTTCCCCATCAACACAGTCAGTGCTAATGGGGGGAAACCCTCCCACTGCACTGTTGTGTTCTCCTAGTGGGGGGGGTGTCAGATTCCAGGTTCTAGTGCACAAGCTGACGATAGAAGCTGATTGGCTACCATGCACAGGTGCACAAGGTTCTGAGTTAACCAGCTTTAGTAACTAAACCCCACGTGATTATTGCTAGCAGCTATAGTCCTGGCAATAATCACATGAAAAATCCAACAGGCTGGTTGTACCCGAGTTGTACAACAATCAAAATGGATGTCATTGGAATCTATTGGCTACAAAAAGGAATAATATAGATATAAAGAAAATATGGATAGGAGACACAGAGCATAAGGTGGCAGTTTATGCAGACGATATGCTGTTTTATGTGGGAAACCCAAGGATAACATTGCCAAACCTAATGAGATCACTAAAAGAGTATGGGGAGATATCAAATTTAAAAATTAACCCAACAAAAACAGAAATTTTAAATATAAACCTTACAAATAAAGAGAAGAATAGGCTACAGGAGGAATTTCCCTTTGTTTGGAGAGAAAAAGATTTAAAATATCTAGGAATAAAATTAACTGTATCCTCCAAGAACTTATATAAATTGAATTATATCCCATTGTTAAATGAGATCAGGGATGAACTAAGGAAATTAGGAGGGGGAACCTCGTCATGGATAGGTCGTATAAATTTGATAGAAATGGTGATCGTTCCAAAAATATTATATAAATTTCAAATGATACCAATTAAACTACCAGAATTATACTTTAGAACAATTAAAAAAATGTTAACGAGATTTATTAGGAGGAATAAAAAACCGAGAATAAGCCAGGAAATTTTATATAGAAATAAAGAGAAAGGAGGATTGGGAGTCCCAGATTTAAAAAGATATTATAACTCGGTAATAATGGCGAGAATTTTTGACTGGACATATAATGCAGAGGGGAAAAGCTTGGTTAAAATAGAAAACATACTAAGTAATACTAAATTAAGTGGAATTATATGGTTACCTCCACAATACCGAGGATTAGCAGACAGCACAAGTTTGTTCACATTTAATGTTTTAAGAGTTTGCGATGTTTTACACAAACAGGTGGGATGGGAATTTAATTCATTGTTAATTCCCTTAAGGTCCACAGAGTTTTCCCCCCCCGGGTAAAGAAGGTATCACAGGGAAGTGGATTAAGAAGGAAGTGTCAGGGATCTCCTCGATCCCTGCCGCGATGGTCCCGGCGCAGGCACAGTGCACCGCCCTGTGCAGGGACACGGGCACTAGGTCCGGTCCGGCCGCGGCGTTCGAGTTCGCGCATGCGCAGTAGAAGCCGCGGCCGCCCGCTGGGCACCAATGGCAGCGCAGGGCGGGATATTTAAATGGCCCTGAGCTGTCATTCAGTGCCTTCTGGTCTTCCCTGCATCCTGTGAACCTGTGATCCTGTGCCCCTTGTAAGTTTTGACCCGGATTGTACCTGACCTTGCTGCTTTCTCCTGCTCTGACCCTTGCTTTGCCTGACCTCTCTCCTGAATGCCCCCTATTGGATTTGACCTGCTGTTGCTGACCTGGCGTGTGACCCGACCATTCTATGCCCGCTGCCTTGTACCTTGCCGTCCTCTCTGTTACCGACCCGGCCCGTCTGACCTTGCTCATCCATCCATCCATCCCTTGCAGCGGGGTCTTCTGACCTCCTCACATCAGACTCTTCCCCGTGGAAGCCCCTTGCGCATACTACTACCACTGACGGGCGCACCCAGTAGTCACGACCTGGTCTCAGGGAGCTCCAAGTCCATCCCCACCATCAGGGGCCCTGGTGAACAAGCACCCTGGGACTTAGACTCCGTGCGCTGGGGACGCCTAATCAGTGGAGTGCTAGTAGTACCGCCGGGCGGTCCCTTACAGTACCAGAAGGCCATGACTGAGTCTAGAGGAGGTCCCTCACCGCTGGAGGAGATCTGCAGGCACCTGTCCAATTTGACACAGGCCGTATCGGCCCTGCAGGATAGATGCCAGCAGATCGAAACTCAATTCCAGACCTGCACTATATCCGTTCCCGCCCCACAGGCCACGGTCCCCGCACCTCCAGCCGTAGCAGCCCCTGTGCTGGTGTCTGGGGCATCCGCACCACTCCCGGCGGCCGACCCCCGAGTACCCTTACCGGAACGTTTCCACGGGGACCGCACACGCTTCAGATCATTCCGCGAGTCCTGCCTCCTCTATTTTGAGCTACAACCCCGAACCTTTGTGACTGAATCCGTGAAGGTGGGGTTCGTCATCTCCCTTCTGCAGGGTGAACCCCAAGACTGGGCCCATCGATTACGGGGAAAAAATGACCCTCACCTCAGTTCAGTTGACAGTTTTTTTGATGCTATGGCCATCCTTTGTGATGACCCGCAGCGGGCAGCTTCTGCTGAAGCTACTCTGTACACGCTCCGGCAAGGCCGCCGAGCGGCCGAGGAGTACGCATCTGAATTTAGGCGGTGGATGGGGGATACTCGCTGGAACGAGTTCGCACTCCTGCATCAGTTCCGTATTGGCCTGAAAGACGAGCTCGCCCGGGTGGAGGTACCTGAGACTTTAGAGGACTTAATAGCACTGACCATTAAAATTGACCGTAGACTGCGGGAACGCAGGTTTGAGAGGTCCGGCCAGGGTCATGGAAATCCCTGGGGATCATTTCAAGGTCCCAGTCAAACACCTAGGCCAATCATCCAAAACCGGCCACCTGGAGACAACCCCGAACCCATGCAGCTCGGCCTGGCACGGCCTAAACTATCCCCAGAAGAACATCTGCGCAGACGATCCCAGAACCTGTGCCTCTATTGTGGCGAAGCTGGTCATATGGCACGTTCCTGCCCGCAGAAAATGAGTAAGTGCACCTCTTCTTCCTTATCCATTGGCAATGTTGGTCCATCCCAATACTTAGTGGTACCCCTTTCCTTTCAGCTTCCAGAAAGGACCGTGGAAGTATCGGCCATAATTGACTCTGGGGCATGCAGCTGCTTCTTGGATATTAATTTTGCTCACCAGCAGGGTATTCCCCTTCAATTGAAACAGAAGGGGTTCAATATTTATTTGGCCGACGGTTCCCGGATAAAATCGGGGGTAGTAAACCAGGAAACCCCCTCCATCACCACTGTCATTGCCGGCCAGCACCAGGAACTCCTCCGCCTGGATGCTATAGCTTCACCCCTCTTCCCAGTCATTCTGGGGCTCCCATGGTTACGGGCCCATAACCCCCAGATTGACTGGGAGACCGGAGTAATCACGTTCCCTTCCCCATACTGTCGGATATACTGCCGCACTCCGGGCCCGGGGGCCCCCCAAATCCTCCTGTGCTCTGAGGGGGAAGCTGAATTAAAACAAGTAATCCCTGCAGTCTACCATGGGTTTCTAGATGTGTTCAGCAAACGGGGAGCCGATACTCTACCCCCCCACCGCCCTTATGACTGCCCCATTGACCTGTTACCCGGCTCAGAAATTCCTTTTGGGCGAATCTTCCCCCTTTCAGAGCCCGAATTGGGGGCTCTAAAGGAATATATCGAGGACAGCCTCCAGAAGGGGTTCATCCGCCACTCCACTTCACCGGCGGGGGCGGGAATCTTCTTTGTTGAAAAGAAAGATAAAACCTTAAGGCCGTGCATCGATTACAGGGAATTGAACAGGGTCACGATAAAAAACCGTTACCCACTACCGTTAGTACCAGAGCTGTTCCAAAGTCTAAAGTCAGCAGTGGTTTTTACCAAGCTGGATCTGAGGGGGGCGTACAACTTGATTCGCATAAGGGAGGGGGACGAGTGGAAGACGGCCTTCCGCACCCGCTTAGGTCATTTTGAATATCTGGTCATGCCGTTCGGGTTGTGCAATGCTCCGGCCACTTTTCAACACTTTGTAAATTATATTTTTAGGGACTTTCTGGATGTCTTTGTGATCGTTTATTTAGACGATATTCTGATTTTCTCCCCGTCTTTGGGGGAACACAGAATACATGTAGCAAAAGTATTGAGGCGGTTGCGGCAGCATGGGCTGTACGCCAAGGCAGAAAAATGTTGTTTTGAACAATCCAGCATTGCCTTCTTGGGCCTGATTATCTCCACCGCGGGGGTCGCGATGGATCCCCAGAAGGTCGCTGCAATACTGGATTGGCCTGAACCCACAGACAGGAAAGGCGTCCAACGATTTATCGGCTTTGCAAATTTTTACCGGAAGTTCATCAAGAACTTCTCGGGTCTGGTCTCCCCCATTACTCAGCTAACCAAGCTGGGAACCCGATTCAGATGGACACCAGAAGCGCAGGGAGCTTTCGAAGTCTTGAAGAAGCTGTTCACTTCGGCACCCATTTTGGGTCACCCAGACGCCGCTCTGCCCTATATCTTGGAGGTAGATGCGTCGGAGAATGCGGTAGGCTCCATCCTCTCCCAACGAAAAGGCACCAAGGAACTGCTCCACCCTGTAGCGTTCTTCTCACGGAAGCTTACCCCAGCGGAGAGGAACTATGATATCGGTGATCGAGAGCTACTAGCGATCAAAACGGCGTTAGAGGAATGGAGGTACCTGCTGGAAGGTGCGGTGCACCCCATCTTAATATTTACTGACCACAAGAACTTAGAGTATCTGAGAACCGCCAAGCGTCTACGCCCGCGACAGGCGAGATGGGCACTATTCTTTTCAAGATTCAACTTCCACATTACGTACCGGCCGGGATCGAAGAACACTAAGCCGGATGCGTTATCACGGATGTACGAAGACGCCAAGGAGACCCCAGTACCCGACACCATCCTGTCCTCGGGTAACTTCTTGGTCCTTCAGTCGGACCTTCGTTCCAGACTAATGGAAGCATCCACAAACTTCTCTACCCCAGGCGGAGGGCCGCTCCAGAACAAAGGGGGACTCCTATGGAGGGAAGATCGAATTGTGGTGCCGGACGAAGCCCGAACCCTGGTCTTGGGGCATTGCCACGACCACCCGATGGCGGGGCACTTTGGCCCAGAAAAGACCCTGGAACTTCTCCGACGCTCATTCTGGTGGCCAGACATGGCTAAGGATTGTAAGGGCTATGTAAGGTCCTGTGTCACCTGCCAGAAGAACAAGCCATCAAGAAACAAGGTTTGGGGTCTGCTGCGACCCTTACCTATTCCTGAACGGCCTTGGCAAAAGATCTCATTAGACTTTATAGTCGAGCTTCCGCCATCCCGACACCACACGGCAATCCTGGTAGTCGTGGACCGCTTGTCCAAGATGGCCCACTTCATCCCGTTGAAGAAAACCCCCTCGGCGGCCGAGACCGCGCGAGTCTTCATTCGTGAGGTAGTCAGGTTGCATGGGGTCCCCGAAGACATTGTCTCGGACCGAGGGGTCCAGTTCACGTCCAGATTCTGAAGAGCACTGTGCAAGGCCCTGGACATCAAATTATCTCTCTCCTCTGCGTTCCACCCTCAAACTAACGGTCAAACCGAAAGGACCAATCAGACCTTGGAGCAATACTTGAGATGCTATACCTCGTTTACTCAAGATGACTGGCTGCCACTTCTACCTCTAGCGGAATTTGCGTATAACAACGCCCGCCACTCAGCAACAGGGCAGTCCCCGTTCTTTGCCAACTATGGCTTTCACCCAGTCTTCCTCCCGGATTTGGTGTCGGAATGCCCAGTACCAGCAACACAAGATGTGGTAACGTTCTTCGCTGCGAACAATAAGAAGCTTCAAGTGGCCATCAGTCGGGCCCAGGAAGACTACAGGAAAGCATCCAACAGGAAACGGAGGGGAGATCTGGTATTGCGGCCTGGGGAGAAGGTTTGGCTGGCGACGTCCAATTTAAAGATGCTTTGCCCGTCAAAGAAATTGGGGCCCAAATTTATAGGCCCCTTCTGCATTAAACGGATGGTTAACGAAGTGGCCTACGAACTCGCCCTCCCTGACACGCTCAAGATCCACCCGGTCTTCCATGTGTCCCTGCTGAAGCCAGTGGTCCCAGATGCCTTCCCTGACCGGGAATCTAGACCCCCGGAAGCGGTAACGGTCGAAGGAGAAGAAGAGTTTGAGGTTGAAATGATCCTGAAGTGTCGGAGGAGGGGAGGCCAGACCCAATTCCTTATCAAATGGAAGGGCTATGGCCCTGAGGACAATTCTTGGGAACCAGCCCGTAATGTCCATGCACCCAGACTTGTCCGGAGGTTCTTTCGCGATCACCCGTGGTGGAGAGATCGGGTGGGCATCCGGAGGCTGCCCGTAGGGGGGGGGCAATGTCAGGGATCTCCTCGATCCCTGCCGCGATGGTCCCGGTGCAGGCGCAGTGCACCGCCCTGTGCAGGGACACGGGCACTAGGTCCGGGCCGGCCGCGGCGTTCGAGTTCGCGCATGCGCAGTAGAAGCCGCGGCCGCCCGCTGGGCACCAATGGCAGCGCAGGGCGGGATATTTAAATGGCCCTGAGCTGTCATTCAGTGCCTTCTGGTCTTCCCTGCATCCTGTGAACCTGTGATCCTGTGCCCCTTGTAAGTTTTGACCCGGATTGTACCTGACCTTGCTGCTTTCTCCTGCTCTGACCCTTGCTTTGCCTGACCTCTCTCCTGAATGCCCCCTATTGGATTTGACCTGCTGTTGCTGACCTGGCGTGTGACCCGACCATTCTATGCCCGCTGCCTTGTACCTTGCCGTCCTCTCTGTTACCGACCCGGCCCGTCTGACCTTGCTCATCCATCCATCCATCCCTTGCAGCGGGGTCTTCTGACCTCCTCACATCAGACTCTTCCCCGTGGGAGCCCCTTGCGCATACTACTACCACTGACGGGCGCACCCAGTAGTCACGACCTGGTCTCAGGGAGCTCCAAGTCCATCCCCACCATCAGGGGCCCTGGTGAACAAGCACCCTGGGACTTAGACTCCGTGCGCTGGGGACGCCTAATCAGTGGAGTGCTAGTAGTACCGCCGGGCGGTCCCTTACAGGAAGATGCACAATTAAGGGATATAGGTGTCCGTTTATGACACACAGAATAGCTGTGATTCAGAGGATCACAGCTATTCTCTGGTCATTCACAGTTTATGACACCCAGGAGAATATGTTCAGCCCTTCTCTGGAGATCTGTGTTCTCCCTCCAGATTCTCCAGCCCAGAGCTGGAGAATCAGAGGGACCGAAAACTAAGCAGAGATAATTTACCTCTGTTTAGTAAACTGATCTTTTACTGTAATCTCGCGAGATTATAGTAAAATCAGCCGTTTTCCAGCGTTTGTAGACCGTTCTCCCTTGGTTTGGAGAACTGATCTACATATGCTTCATAAACGGCATTCACAGGAGAACTGTGTTCTCCGAGAATGCCGGAGAACTGAGCAGCAATCTATTACTGCTGGTTCATAAACGGACACCATAATGGTGGGGAAGTTTTCACGAGAATGGATGAGTGGCATTATTTTCAATTGAAACACTTTATAGGAAAGCTTCTAAAACCTTTAAGAACAAGAGAGGATTGGAACCCTTTTGAGCACTTATTAGGTACACGGGGAGATGGGAAACACGGAACATGCAAAATATATAAGATTCTCACTGAAATAAACGCAGATATAAGTCCTCCATATATAGAAAAATGGGAAAGAGATATAGGAGTAACAATAGATGCGGAAAAACAGAGGAAAATGTATAGAATAATCCACGGAAATATAAATATGCAGGAGGTAGAAATGAATTCTAAGTGTTTGGCAAGATGGTATATCACACCGAGTGCGGCACATAGAATGAGTGGGGATAATTCACCTTTATGTTGGTGTGGATGTGGAGGTAGAGGCACAATGTATCACATATGGTGGGAGTGTTCTAAAATACAAGAGTATTGAGGGAAAATAGTAAGCTTGATTCAGAAAATTACAGAGGTTGATGTTCTAGTAGACCCAGAGATTTGCCTTTTTCATAGTACTAAGCTTTCAGTTAAAAAATACAAAGAATCTGGTTTACTGTACTATTTGAATGCAGCAAAGGGACTGATACCCAAGTATTGGAGGAGACAGTGGGTGCCGAAAATAAAAGATTGGGTGGATAGGGTGGATCAAATATGTAATTTGGAGGAACTTTATCATTTGAATGAAGATAAGATGGAGAGTCACCATATACGATGGAACAAATGGGAGGAATTCAAAAAGTCAAAGCTAACTATAGAGTTTATGGGGGACTAAAATAGAATAATAGTGCTATATATATTGTGTTCTTCTTTTATAGGGATTAAGATCTCCAGAAATTAATAGGAAAATGCAGAGCAGAAGGGGTGAAGGGTTAGATGGGGGGGATGGGTGGTATATAGGTAGGGGGAGGGGGGGTTGGGGGGGAAAAGATGAAATGATAAATGTTTTGATAATGTGCTAAGGTTTTAAAGAGTATGTTTGTACAACCTGTTTATCTGAAAAATCAATAAATATTTAAATAAAAATAAACAATCAAAATGGATACAATCAGCCTGCCCATAGATGCTTTGAATCTTAGTTGGGACCTGTTGAACCAGCCAAGATTCGAACCATTTATGGCTGGTATAAGACAGGAACTGTGTTACTGGCTGGATTACCAGGTGCAATAAAGGAAAAAAGGCAAACTAATGCAGCTATCACATCTAAGAATTGGTAAACTGCAATATATTACATTTTTGTTTTGGGTTCAATACCATTTCAAAAGGAATAATAAAATGTTAATTATTAAAAAAGAAAACCTCTGATTGAGCAGCTTGGTGTGCTGATGATGCTAACTAATTATTGAGTCTGTTGACAACAACATCATCCATTAGAAAGTCAGTACCGTCTAGAGCAGCGGTTCTCAACCTGTGGGTCGTGACCCCTTTGGGGGTCGAACAACCCTTTCACAAGGGTCTCCTAAGACCATCGGAAAACACATATTTTGCGATGGTCTTAGGAACCGAGACTCCGCTCCTCTATCAGTCTCCAGGCGGGTCCGCCCACATGCAGATACGTCCACATTTCCCTGGACCGCGATGTGTGCGTGGGATGACATGCCACCCCTGTCATCTGGCCACATCCCCGAGGTCACTCAACAGCTCCGCCTCCTCACCAGTGATTGGCCGCCGGTACTGTAGCTCAGGAGAGGCACACAGGCGGCCAATCACCGGCGAGGAGGTGGAGCTTGGAGAGGAGGAGCCGAGCAGCAGCGCTAAGAGCAAAGAAGATCGAGCGAGGGAGCAGCCGGAGAAGAAAGACAGCTAACAGGTAAGCATCTGTAGCGTGCAGATGGTGCTGCTGCAGCCAGGTATGCTGGCTGTAGATGGGAGAGGGAGGGAGCGAGCCCAGGCTGGAGCAGGAGTCAGCAAGGTAAGTATCATTGGTGTCAGTGGGAGGAATAGTGCCCCATCAATGGTGTCACTAATACAAATGATGGGGCACTATTCCTCCCACTGACACCAATGATGGGGCACTATTTCCTCCCCCCCCACTGACACCAATGATGGGGAACTATTCCTCCCCCCACTGACACCAACGATGGGGCACTATCCCCCCCACTGACACCAATGATGGGGCACAATTCCCCCCCACACTAGTATCAATGATGGGGCACTATTCCCCACCCCCCCACTGACACCAATGATGGGGCACTATTCCTCCCACACTGACACCAATGATGGGGCACTATTCCTCCCACTGACACCAACAATGTGGCACTATTCCTCCCACTGATACCAATGATGGGACACTATTCCTCCCACTGATACCAACAATGGGACACTATTCCTCCCACTGACATCAGTGATGAGGCACTATTCCTCTCACTGACACCAATGATGTGGCACTATTCCTCCCACTGCAAAGTTATGAAGTAGCAACGAAAATAATTTTATGGTTGGGGGTCACCACAACATGAGGAACTGTATTAAGGGGTCGTGGCATTAGAAAGGTTGAAAACCACTGGTCTAGAGACAGAAAAGTCCATGTGTGTTAAAAAAAGTTCTCAGCTATGTTTTAATTGCAAACAATTGCCTTTTGATTTTGTATCATGTATATAGGTGATAAAAAAGTCTGCTATTTGTGCCATGCAGGGGACATAAAAAAAGTGAATTTAGAAGTAAAAACCCAAATACAATATAGAACTAGTTAAAACACACAAAAAAATAGCAGAAGACTGCATACCGAAAATTGTTTAAAACATCCTTTAAAGGATAAGTTCACCTTTCGTAACATGTTACACCCATATTCAGGTTGTAACATGTAACATGTTACTGTAACATTGCATCCTGCACCCCCCCCCCCCCCCCATCCCTTGTTGTGACAGCTAGCAGGGGATCTTCTCCCCCTACTAGCTGTCACAATGGCCCGAATGGCCGTGTCATTCATGTATGAATGAGAAATTACAAGTCCGGTCTTTGCGGCTGAGTGCTGTGGTAGTTCATTGATTCTTCCTGTCAGTGTGAAACTGACTGCCCATAGGATGTAGAGGCTGACAGCTCAGACTGACAGACTGCAAGAATCCTGCATGGCTCTAGTGATTTGCTGATTGCTTGTGCAATGCTTTCCAGGCCCATAAAAAAAAAAAATAGAAAAATGCACATTTTTTTTACCTTAAAAATATGTGCATTTATTTATTGTTTTTTAAAGTGAACTTATCCTTTAAGAAGGTTTGAAGAGATAAGATTATTGGCAAAATAATAATTGTTATTGTATAAACGAAAAGAGTTGTGTGTTCAGTTGATGTATGCTATGTCTTAGTCCTGTGACATCAACAATATAATCCGGCTATGGTTGCCAAGCTTTCTTAAAGTGACCCATTCTGGTCACAGCAACATTTTTATACAACATTATTTTAAATATAATTTTTTTTTGTTTTTTTTTGGATAGAGTGAAGAGGGATTAGAACACCTGCCAGGTTTTTATTGGTGGCTGTATTATCTTATTGTCCTTTATTACCAATATCACTGAGAGTGACAATAAAAGAAAATCCCCAATTTAAGGTTGTCACAAGAATAGGAATAGATAGAAATTTTCCCAATGGGAACACTAGATCTGGTGACCCTGGTGATAACCAGGGATTCCCTCACATTGGATGAATTTTCTCTTACTTCCTGTTTTGACTCTTTGGCAGGAAGTGAAGGGAAATCTTCCCACAGATTGCCATAAAACCTGACATGGGTTTTAATTCTTTCACACTTTATAGAAAACTTGAAATGTTTAGACTTTTAAAGTTAATGTCCAGGCAGATATGAAAGCCAGAAATGAATACATCTCTGTATTAATATATTTTTTTAAATATGCAACCAATGTAAGTAACTGAAATTGACTTAATCTCAGCCTTGCAATCTCCGACAGCAGCACTCAGACTAAAAGAGGGAGTAACAGGTCTGGGAGCCAAAAGGCATTCTGCATGCAAATGTGCTGACAAGCTGCATGCTGATAGGAGGAATGAACAGAGGTATTGCCTCATCTGTCTGTTGGTGCCACTTTATTGTCCAATCAACAGGCTAGGTGTGTTGAGAAAGAGCACATCTGTATTTTTTTCCTACAATCTAACAGTATTTTGTTTGCACATAATTGGATGATGGATGTCAGCAGAGCTTCACCTCATTTACTAAGCTAAGGGAAGACTCCCAAGGAAGCATGAGGGGTAGGAGTGGGAATTGGGTGGTTTTTAGCTGTTAGCCATTCATCAGATTTGGTTCATCATTATTAGTATCAGGCTTGGGTCCATCTAAAGGTTCCCTCCATGCTATAGTCTTAGACTACATTTAATTGCAATCGGATATCCATAATTTGTTTGGTAAAAAAATTAAGAAGTAAATAAATAAGTTCATTAGCTAACCTAAGCTTATGTCATTTTGCTCTAAATTGCATTTCACTTCATTAAAGTCAGTTAGTAACCCATGTATTGATGAGAGCAATCTGATTTTCGATTTAGTGAGATGCTGGCTTGGGTGCCATTGGAATTCCAATTAAAATTTCTCTTAGTTGCTTTACACTGCAAGGACCTCATCTTGGTCTCACCATGACTTGATGATGAGAGAATATACAAAAAGCCGGTATTTTAGAGATTTTTGGGGTAAAAACCACAACTGCTGTGGTTAAGTCAACCCTGAATCTTTGGTATGGAATGAGCTTGGCTTGGAATGATGGAAAGTGTTGGGAATGAGCCTTAAAGTGATACTAAAGGCAAAATCAAAAATTAAAGACATTATTCAGTCTGTTGCTAGCATTAACAAAGCATTCTTTGTTTTTCTGAGCCTCTCTGTGACTTAGTTTTTTTTTTTTAATCTTTCTTTAACAGACCAAGCTGTCCAGCAAAAGTGTCTGTTAGAAAGTTAAGGTAAACCATTTAACATAGACAGGGGCTCTTACGATGATCAGCTTTTACTCATTTATGTAAAACCTTTATACCAAAAAAAAAAAAAAAAGTTGCTGTAACTGCTTATAAAGTGTTAGTTGGAGTTTAGCTTTAATTTGTTAGTTACTTATATAAAGTTCATCTCCTCTCCAGACAATGCAGCTGTCCAAGAATGTTTCCATTGCTCCTCCATACATAGAGAAGACACCTCAAGACAGGAAGTGTGTTATTGGTCAGATCACTCCAACACAGCTACCACATCTAAGGACTGCTAAGCTGCAAAATTATAAAATGTTTGTTTTGGGGTTTAGATACGCTTTAAGCTCACTTAAGTAATAGTAAATGTAGGAGGTTATAGTGAATGTGGATAAGGTGTTACTCAGTCCCATATACAGTTAAAACAGAAGAAAAAATTGCCAGATTTTGTCAGGCACACAAAGTATATTAAAAAGTAAGTTTATTGTAAAAAAACATACTAAAAACATTCAAGAAATCAGTATACAAAAACACATAAAGCTGATAATATCTATACAAATAAAAAGAGTGACACATACATAATCTGTATGATCAGTATGCTATATGAAACAAAAGATCGCAGTGCATTTTGTGAAGCAGTGTCTACAAAGCCATCCTCCAGTCGTCACTCATTTTTTTCTGGGTGGGCTCCCAGCCCCCCATTTGTTTTATATAGGTTTTTTGACTTTGTGGTAAGCATTCCCTTTTTTAAAAAAATCTTACTAATGTCCTGGTCTTTCTTTAGGCACCATTCTTTGGTATATCTAAAAGTTTTGTTATCCGCGGCCCGTACCGGTTGTGGGCGGTGGGGTCACTCTGGCGGGATGCTGGTGTGGGACCACCTTGACTTTGCTTTCTGCCGCGTCTGTCCCCTGACCCTCCTTCTTCTCCCTCACTATCTTTACACTTGACTTCTCCTTTTTCTTTTTTCTCTTCCCTGTAGACTCTTTTCCTCTTTTTTTTCTGTTTGGGTTTATACTGTTACACAGAGTTTCCACATTTTGTTACGTATATTTCGTCTGGGAATGCACCCCATGAACCTGTTCTTTTTTGTTTTTCTCTATACTTCCGTAATTTGTGTTATTTAAACTCTTCCATTTTGTTGTTGTTTGGACTTATTTTCATTCATCTGCATGGACTATTGACATGCCTATGATGTTTTTCTATCCACTTATTTGTCCATGTTATTATTATTTCTCATGTTTTGTATTGTTAACATTTCTGTAAAATATAATAAAGACAAATTTACCTTTAAAAGCTTTGTTATCTCCTGAATATGTGAACTCTGCTTCAAGAAATGCATCAAGATCTTTTGTAAAGAGCTTGTTTCATATGGCATACTGATCATGCAGATTATATGTGTTACTATTTTTACTTGTTTAGATATTATCCGATTTATGTTTTTTTGTATACTGATTTCTATTTTTAATATTTTTTTTTCCAATAAAATGAAACTTTTTAATATACTTTTTTTGGCACGCAAAGTCCACTGGGCAATTTTTTATGCTGTTGTTTAATGATTCAGGTCAGCAGAGGCTGCTAAGATCTCCGTGTCCCCCACCCCCTTCCACTGCAGGTCATCAAGTGTAGATTTACCAAATACATCCAGTTATGTAGGAGACCATCAATATTGTAGCACTTACCCCCGCAGGAGCTACTTGAGATGATGGGTTCTCTGCTCTGCCATGACTTTTTAACTCCGTCTCCACTGACACACCTGATTATAGGTTGAAGGCTGCTCACACCTGTGCAACTTTAGCTTTAGTATGCTACCACTCCATACACAGAAAATAGGCCATAAGCAATGGGATGGTAAATTTAAATAAATGTAGTATAGCAAGGTAGTTACAAAAAGCAGGAATTAGTAGGCATGCAAGTGAGCACATTTAAAGATGTTGTACTGGTTAAGGTGAACACGATCCTATAATATGGAATTTAACTAACTATAATAAAGTTATACCAAACTTTGACTGATGCAAACTGGGTTAAAAAGTTTAACCAACCAAAACCAAACCAAAATAAAGGTCCTTATGAGCACACTATGCATACAGCCCCACGTTTGTATAGGTGTATGCGTTCCTGACAAAGGGGTACCACTGGATGTGGCTATAAAGCACCTGGCACCTAATTGTCAGTATTAGCCGGCTAGTGATGAGGCTCTTCTGTAAGGTAGTGCACATGACTCTGTATGTGTGCAATGGATGGCTGATGGGCTGCTAGAGAGCAGTCTTTATTGTATTAACTGGCTCAGTGTCGAGATTTTCACAAATGATTCAGAACACCAGTCCTCTTATACAGGTCCAGATCACTAGGCGATCTGCTGTCCTTTGCAATGAGGTCCCAATGGCTCAGTCTCTGAGCCTTGGTCTTCACAAGGCTCAGTCTCTCAGCTGTGTTCCTCAGAACACAGCAACTCTCTCTCAAGCTAAAGTAAGTCTCTCGCAGCCTCTGATAGACCCAGTAGCAGGCACTAGATTGCCCAAAATGTCTGGTGAATTTCCAGGGAAAAAGTTCTGTGTTCTCCTCCTCTGGCCGCCGGGGAAATGTGGCATTGTAGTTCTGCAGCCCATTAATTTGGATTATGCAGTGCTTTGCCAGGACTACACTTCCTCTGTTCTCTTTCAGCTGCAGGAGGGAGGGGGAAGGAGGAGTAGGTGGGCAGACCACACACAGCCCCTATCGGCCTCAGTTCATCGCTGCTATAGACACTCTGGTGGGGTGGAGAAAAGGAGCAGGCATACAAACAGAGCTGCTCTGCAGCACAGCCAATGGGAAAAGGAGAAGCCGGCTGAGCATACACAACCTGCTCTGTCACTGTACAGTGGGAAAATGTGGATGAAGTGAGCTGGCATACACAGTTGCGCCACTCTGCACACACAGAGTCCAGTGGTGCTGGTGGTGAAGGAGGGTGGGCGGGCGAGCGGTGGATCACCCCAGTCACCAATTCGGACAACACTTCACAGGATAGAGGGAAACAGTACAGATACAATACAATTCAGGACAAGGGGGTTAGGAGGGTCCTGCTCCTGGGACATTACAATCTAAATGGAGATGCGAGTGATACAAAAGGCAATAACTGTGAGGTATGGAATTATGGAGAAAGCAAAAGTATACTGTTTATGTAATGTCAGGACAGGCTTCCCTCAGATTATTCAATTAAATTGTCATTTTTGTTCCAGGTAAATACAGCTCTGACAACTAGTCCATCTAAACATGGCTAAATGTGGATGAGGCTTAGAATTCAGAACTCTCCCATTGAAGATAGTGAATGTAACACATATGTCAGCATGCCCTGGAGTCCTCTGGCCTCATTTCAGCTATTCATGCTTCCTTAAATGGCCGCCTGTCATCAACACCCCATTCCTATGTGTCCCAATGGGAGTGGGATCTCCAGCCCTATAGATTTGGAGGATGGGAAAATGGTTGCCAAATGTTCTTTTATAACCAATACACTTGAGGCTGTGTACAAGGTCCTGCTGAGGTGGTACTGGGTTCCTGCTCAAGTCGCACATGCCTATCTTGGCATGCTTTCGAAGCTATGGTCAATGGGTTTAATGTCCTGCACATCTGGTGGTCCTGCCTGAGACTGGTGTGTTTCTGGTCAAGAGTTTTTGGCCTGCTCCAAAACCCTGTTCTACCTGATGGTCTGTAAAGATGCTAAGTTGGCCCTGTTGCACTGTCCCATACTCGGTTTATATGCACATCAGCAGGAACTGGCTACCTACCTCTTTATTTCAGCTAAACGGACCATAGCCTAAGCCTGGAAGACCCATGTGTTGTCTTCCAGGTGGTGAGGATGCACATGACCACATTGATGCTCAATGAGCAAATGTCCAGTATCCTGAAAGATTCACAATCCAAATTCCCTAAGGTATGAGAGCCTTGGCTTTCTTACGAATTTCCCACACTCCAAATGGCCTGCTCGGGCAACATATGATCACTACCATAGAGGTTTCAGAGTCTGAAATGTTCTTTCTCTTCCCTCCCACTCTCCCCCTTTTCTCCTCTTGTTACAACTTCTCCTTTTTCTTGTTGTCTTTTCTGGTCTCTCTCTATCTCTCATGTGTAGGGTCATGGTCCCTTGGGGCTGGCTCCCTGAGGGAGGACACGCCTGAGGTGTTCATACTGAGGCCTTGGGGATATGGCTTATTGTTATTTGTATCTACAGTCATTGCCCCTATGAGTCAATGTTCATTGATATCTGCTACTATGATTATGGCCTTTGCTGGTTTTCTCTTGTGTAATACCTGATCATTTCTTAGCCCCTGTGCAGGCAAATCATGTGCCTGTTCTTGTTTTTTTGGTATGTAACAATAAAAACATTGAAACAGAAGATAGTAAACTTAAGATTGTTAATCATTGAACAGCTCCTTTCATCCATAATTTAAAATACTTTTATTATTAGCCATTTGATTGTAAAAAATCTTATTTCTCATGCAGGTGTGATGGGTGCATCCAATGCCAACCCTGTAGCTGGTATACAATTACATTTGGCAGAATAAGAATTGAGCTTGGCCTTTACACTCTTCCCACAAGACTGATGGAGACTGGTTCCTGCTGGTGTATAACGTTCAGTTTCTGATATTGCCAAAATCATTTTCCATTTTATTCTGTTGCCTGCCTATAACTCACACTATTTCTAACAGGCATGGACAAAATAAATGTCCTGAGAAGTGAACATATGGGCTCCCAGAAGGCCATTACTGTCAAATAAAAATGATAACCTGCTGCATTGTACCTCTCATTTTACAAAAAATAAATAAAAAAACCTGAACAGACAGCCATCTAAAAAGCTAAAACATGTAGACTTTTAAAATGTTTATGAGACACTACTCTATATGTTATGACATTAATCAATCAACAAACTATCTAAGTTGACTTATTTTTTTTCATTATTATCATCCTTCAGTTACTGTATGTTACTTAGCAATTAAACTGGCGATCAGACTAAACCTTCTAAGCAGTGTCGAGTGCAAACATGTTATTCATGGTGCAGTGAAAACAAGTGTTGGTGTTAACATTTCTACAATAAGTGATTGTTTGAGTAATGGATCAGAAATCTCTCTGAACCACAGACATTTATTAACCGACTTGAAACTGGGTGAACTATTTCACTTGAACTTTTTATAATACATAACTTTGTCGGATTTGGACTTTCTCCTGCAAACAGGATAAAGGTCAAACCTGGATTTAATCTTTTGTAACCATGGGGGACCTTCCATGCTAAAATGTTTAATCCCTCCAAATACAGAAAAATTATGAATACAAAGTAACCCTTTTAGAGCTTGTTTTACAATATATTAATTCGAATTTACCATCAGCTGTGCGTACTTCAATGAATATATTTACTTATAAGGATGTTGTATTTGTTACTATAATACCAGACTCTGTAATATATCCAGATACTTAAGCGAATGAACATATTTGTAAAAGAACCCAGTGGTCTGATGGAGGTGAAAGATTTGTTCACATCTGTACAATATCAAAGGATATCCTTGGAGTTCCTACCTTTAATCCATTAAGTGCTCAATTTACATACGCATAATGTTGAAACAACCACAATCCAACAAGTTGTCTCATACGTACCCTAAATATCTGCCAAATAAAATAAGCAAGAAAATACTGTAGATGTTGACCAATTAGTTCATTTTGCTGTTTTTCCAGCCTAAGTGGAGTACTGGAGGCTCAATCAGTACTAACTGGTTGACATGATCAAATTTTCTGGAAACTCTGAAAACCTCTGAAAACCATATCTGCTTTCTGGCTCTAAAGCTATTTAGCTGGATTAAACCACAAAGATATAGAAGTGATTAGAGAAATTGAAAAAAATCCCCTCCCATAACAACATAAAACAATGGTTTGTAAATTTTGTAACTTGGTACTAGTCACTCTGTTGCCCTATACTAGGGGTCTCCAAAATTCAGCCTGTGAGCAACATCTGGCCTGCTTTCCAAACTCAAGCACATAATCCTACTGGTGGACTGTTATCTATCATCAGATTTGAAACAAGCACAATCCAACAAGTTGTCTCATGTGTAACCGAAAATGTCTGCCAAATAAAAAACAAAAATAGTTGTTGTTAAGTGAGTTCATTCTGCTGTTTCCTGGCCAAAGTGGAGTACTGGAGGCTCATCCAATATTAACTGGTGGACATGACCAAATTCTCTATAGCTATAGCTTTAGGTTTAAAAAAGCAGATGACTTATTCTGTGAGATCAGAGTATAGTTATTATTGCATGTTGATTAAATGAGTGCTCATAATTTAATTTCCTACAAGTGTTTAACTTTTCTATAAATACCGACCAGTATATAGCAGTGGTTTTACACGAGCTGAATTTATTTCTCCTGCATAGTGACTGCTCTTCAGGGAAGAGGTACAAACACAGTTGCTTCATTTATTACACTATTAGGAAAACATAGCCAGTATTTTTACTTTTTGTGCTTTATGAACTTTAATTCCCAGCATGCCATGTTCAATTTTGAATAATTCCTAAAATACACTGCTCAAAAAAATTAAAGGAACATTGTTTTATCAGAGTATAGAATCAAGTCAAATAAACTCCTAGGGCCGTAGAAGGTCCTTAACCCATCAGCAGGACCGGTATCTTCTCCTTTGTGCAAGGAGGAACAGGATGAGCACTGCCAGAGCCCTACAAAATAACCTCCAGAAGGCCACTGGTGTGAATGTCTCTGCCCAAACAATCAGAAACAGGCTTCATGAGGGTGGTCTGAGGGCCCGACGTCCTCTAGTGGGCCCTGTGCTCACTGCCCAGCACCATAGAGCTCGATTGGCATTTGCCATTGAACACCAGAATTGGCAGGTCTGCCACTGGCACCCTGTGCTTTTCACAGATGAGAGCAGGTTCACAATGAGCACATGTGACAGACTTGAAAGGGTCTGGAGAAGCCATGGGGAACAGTATGCTGCCTGTAACATCATTCAGCATGACCGTTTTGGTGGTGGGTCAGTGATGGTCTGAGAAGACATATCCATGGAGAGACACACAGACCTCTACAGGCTACGCTGGTGCATTCAGTCTTGGGTTCCTCCTGGTGCACAACAATGCCTGTCCTCATGTGGCGAGAGTATGCAGGCAGTTTCTGGAGGATGAAGGAATTGATACCATTGAATGGCCCCCATGCTCGCCTGACCTAAATCCAATAAAACACCTCTGGGATATCATGTTTCGGTCCATGTGAAGCCTCCAAGTTGCACCTCAGACTGTCCAGGAGCTCAGTGATGCCCTGGTCCAGATCTGGGAGGAAATACCCCAGGACACCATCTGTCGTCTCATTAGGAGCATACCCCGATGTTGTCAGGGATGCATACAATTACTGGGGGCCATACAATCTACTGAATACCATTTTGAGTTGCTGCAATTAAATTTCAGCAAAATGGACTAGCCTGCTGCACAATTTTTTCACTTTGATTTTTGGGGTGTCTTTGAATTCAGTCCTCTGTAGGTTGATAATTTTCATTTCCATCAAACAATGGGGCATCCTTATGTTCCCAACACATTACCCAGTCCATATCAGTATAGATATCCAGCATGAGATTTTTCCCCATTGAGATCTGATGTGTTTTCAAAGTGTTCTTTTAATTTTTTTTAGCAGTGTATAATGTCCCCCCTGTGTTTCTTTTATCACCTCTATCCAGTTTTAAACCTAAGGAAAAGTTAGAATAAAGAAACCGCAGTAACCTGTGAGAGATATATTCTGACACGTCACATGACATTAGTTCCTGGTACATGACAAACATCCTCTGTTTACACTCTGAAAGGTACAATCATAGCTATATGGGCAGAGCACACACCCTTTCAGTGATTTCACTTTTTTTTCCAGAGTTCCTTGCTACTCCTTGCAATGAATTAATGTGACTGGTGTGGACAGAAATCTACAGCATGCCATTGCTGAGCTCCATTTAAAAATGCTAGTTGCTTGGCAGTTATGCTGATCTTCTGACTTTTAAATTCTGCTCTGGGGACCTGAAACAAACTTCCAGCAAATAAAGGTAAATTGAAGTAGACCATCTACAATTCTTGCTATTGTGGAAGCACACAGTGGGGTTGCTCTGCATAGCGACCCATCGGCTTCCAATTTATTTTTTTTGTCAAAGCTTAATGCAGGCCATACATGGTTCGAATTCCGAATGATCTTTTGTCCGGAAATCGAAAACGTTGTTCGCTTGGTAATCCGATGGTGCCATCAATGATTTCGAAAATTGGCCGCCCAAGTCATAAAGTTGACCCCATATAACAGGTGAAACTTCTGTTCCTTCCAGGTCATGGATCATGCGCATATTCTTTTAGGAAAAACGATCAATGAGTTGAAGATCGGTAGTTTTTCACGAATTTTCCAACATGCCCGATCACCGAAAAAAAGGGGGAACTACGAAAATCGGCAGGTGCCATTGACTCACTAACAGAGCAAAAATCGGCCGATTATTCTTAGGTCTGATTTTTGGACGAAAAATCAGTTGAATTTCGACCCATGTATGGCCGGCATAACTGAACAAGCTGGAGTTAGAAGCTGTTTGGCTACCATGCTCAGCTGCACAAGTTTTTGCACTCTCCAGTTTTAGTAAATCAACCCCAGTGTGTGTGAACAGCCGCGGACAACAACAGCATGGTCAGAACCAAACCTAGTACAATTATACAGTTATATGAGAATAATACCCCTGACGGGCTCTGGACACAGACAGTTTCAATCCAGGGCAGTGTTTCTGGCCCCATACAAACTGGCTGCAGTTAAAGTGGTTATAAAAGCTTTGTTTTAATTAAAATAATATACAGGTTTACTCTTACTTGCTTTGTTCAATGATATTAGAATTTACATTTACATCTAAATTGGTAACGTAACAAAACTCCAACATACTTTCTAAAAAAACAATTTGTGATTTGGGCAGGCATCACATAACAGGGCAACTTCAGAGCCCAAATCCATATTTTGTATTTCAAAAATAAATTGCCCTGCAGATTTTAAAATAAACTTTTACTGAAATTCTCACCTCTTTTCCAGTGCTGTCCCCAAACACCCCTTCAGACTTACTGCCCAGTGCCTTCCAGCATATTTCTTGTGTTCCCCCTCCATCTTTAACATGCCTCTTTTTTTTTCAATTTTTTTTCTTCACTTTTTTAAAAAAAAAAAAAGGATCTGGAAAATGTTGTGGTCTGGAATCTATGGTTATATCTTTGGTATACATTGTTTTTTGTACCCCTTTTACATTATAACCAAAATCAAATACAAACGCGTCGCGCTCCACTAATGACATTAACTGTGAAATATGCACAAAAGGATATATACATAAATTAAATAAATTACTAAATATAATTTTAAATAATTTTAAATGACGTGAGTCCAACTTTAGTTTGCAATCCTACTAAAGCTGCGTGCTTACAGTATTTCAAAACAATCCATGACTTTTGGTGTGTCTTCCACTAGTGAGAAATATTAAAAAAGTCCACAAAATCTTTAACTTATGTGCTCCTTCACCAGTGTGCGGTCACCTCACTTATATGACCAAACCATTTAGTAAGGTCAAAAAAAGCTTGTGTCCCTTTAAATGGACTTGGAAATGAGTGGATATATGTATCCCTGTCCCAGATGGATGGATGGATGAGTGGAGTATTTCCCTTTTTCAAGCAGGGGGTCTCGCTGTTTTCTAGAGACCTATCTCCTGGAGTCGGATGGATGGATGGAGTTATCCCTCTTTCCTCTAGGGGGTCTCTCCACTTCTTACTGATTTATCTGGCCATATGCATAAGTGCCATGTAATTAAAGAGTAAAATATAGTGCCTTATCTTCTTTAAAAAGTATTTATTAAGGAAAATATAGTGCACTCACATGATATAAATAATAAAATTGCTTTTATGTGCAATAATACAGGATCGTCTATGTGTTTGCCACACTCCTAATACTTGCTGTGTATTTTCCTTTAAGCGTCATGACGTCAGAGCCCCTTCCCCCGATATAACTTGTTGATACTGTCGCCACACTTGGAGATTGTGGTTGTCTGATTATATCTGTACATGGATCCATACTTCAATTAATAAAAAAAGATCTGATTTAAAATAAACATGCCTCTTGGGGGTGCATCTTCACACAGGGCCACAGCACTACTGGACAGAACAGCACTCATTACATCATTACGTGAGCACCATTTTGTTCAGGCGTAAGGACTACACGCCCGCCTGCTGAAGTCCATAATGTCATGTTATTGGCCTAAAGACTGCCGGATTTATGTTATGTATAAAATTATTATTTTTGATCACAATCAGAAGAGACATATAGGTTACATACTGTTGTGTTTACTAGTGCGTGCCATTTTTACACACTAACTCACATTGTCAGTTACTACGCATTCCCTGGAAAGGTCAAGCACAAAAACTTGCTGGAATAACATCAAGCCACTCCTTTTCAGGACCAGCCTGTGGAACATTTAGGCAGTCTAAGATGTGTACAAATGGGATTGAATACATGGTACATTGCTTCTTGTCACTCACATACAACAATCCCTTCACCAGTGTGTGGTCACCTCACTTTTATGAGCAAACCGTTAAGCCCCAAACTACATCACCAATCTTGTCTCCAAATACCACCCAAAACGTACTCTCCGCTCCTCACAAGACCTCCTACTCTCTAGCTCCCTGGTCTCCTCCCATGCTCGTCTGCAGGACTTCTCCAGAGCTTTCCCCATCCTCTGGAACTCCCTACCCCAATCCATCAGGCTATCACCTACTCTGCTCACCTTTAGGTGCACTCTGAAAACCTCTTCAGGAAACTCTTCAGGGAAGCCTACACTGCCCTCAGCTAATTACTGAACTCCTCCACTCTTCCTACCACTCCATCCCCCACAGCTATTTCCTCCTGTACCACTCTTCCCTCCCTCCTAGATTGTAAGCTCCAAGGAGCAGGGCCCTCGAACCCCTCGTGTATTGAATCGTATTGTTACTGTACTGTCTCGTGTACTGTCTCCCAACATTATGTCAAGTGCTGAGCAAACTGTCGGTGATATATAAATCCTGTATAATAATAATAATAATAATAATAATAATCCCATAGAGCTACAGCTGTAATATAGACACTCATAAATGATCATCTTTAACATAAAACTATCCATAAGAGCCAATCGCCTTTAACCAAAAGAGTGTCATAAAGTATAGACATCATTTCTCCAGTGAATTTCCTTAGACATGCTATTTTGTACTGGGTTTTTATGCAGACCATAGAGTCCATGAGACAAGGTAGGCACCACATGACAATTAAAGAGAATATGGTCATTCTGATGTAATTACATCACTGTGCATGACATTGAATGTTATAATAGCTTATGAATCTAATAACATTACTAAGTTTATGCAGCTATAATTAATCAACTAAAATAAATTAAGTATATATCTCTCATTATGTATAAATGTAATGTTTTGATCTTGTCACTCCATTTCTCTTGTGACATTACAGCTGTCTGGTGTCACAACACAAACATTTAATACTTTAGTCTCCATTTTAGGCAGGTGAAAAACTGATATTTATTATCCCTGAACCTTGGTTCACACCATGACCTGCATGTGAATCGCACAGGAACTGCACCACATTTCTGTGCCATTCACGTTGTTCAAATGGGCTCAAAGCGGAACGCATTGCACCAAAGATGTGCATGCACCTTTTCTGGAGCTGCACTGTAACCAGATTGCATGGTGGTTTTGTTCCTGTATTTGTTAACTTTGTACTGACACCTGCAGCAGATTGCTAGGGGAGTGTGATTGGAATGTGGTGCAGGAAACAAGGACGGATCGCGGCGTTTCCTGCACTGCATTAGTGTGAACCTAGGCTTGCCTGACAATGCAACACCTATATTTGCAGTTTGCTTTAGCTCCCACTCTGCTAAATCACTGATTGGCAAGTTGTAACACTCAACACAAGGAAATCTTTAATAGCTAAATTTACCAACAGATCATGAAATGATAGGCAGTGCCTAATTGAAAACATTGACTATACAGGGCTTGGCCAAGAAAGAGCCAAAAAGTGTATATGCAAATGTGCAGTTTCCCTCCAGTGTCTGCCCTATACTATCTCTCAGAGCAATTCATATAAAGGAAGGCTCCCCAATTCCTTAAGCATCAACATGTTGACCCAAAATATAATATGTTGATGATGCAAGACAATTTGTGCTGAAGATTACAATAACAAAGATTCCTTTTGGGGTGGACTGCTCTTCGGGGCATATTTTTACTTTGGTGTGAGAATTTCTAATTTTATCTGCTATCTTTAAGCAGCTCATGCATGCCTAAATCCAATAGAACACCTCTGGGATATCATGTTTTGGTCCATCTGACACCACCAGGTTGCACCTCAGACTGTCTAGGAGCTCAGTGATGCCCTGGTCCAGATCTGGGAGGAAATACCCCAGGACATCATCCGTCGTCTCATTAGGAGCATGCCCCGAAATTGTCAGGTACACATACAAGCACATGAGGGCCAAACAAACTACTGAGTACCATTTTAAGTTGCTACAATGAAATTTCAGCAAAATGGACTAGCCTGCTGCATCATTTTTTCACTTTGATTTTTGCGGTGTCTTTGAATTCAGTCCTCTGAAGGTTATTATTATTATACAGGATTTTTATAGCGCCAACAGTTTGCTCAGCGCTTTACAATATAACAGGAGACAATACAGCAACAATACAGTTCAATACAAGAGGGTTAGGAGGGCCCTGCTCCTTGGAGCTTACAATCTAAGAGGGAGGGGCTAGTGGTACAAAAGGTAGTAATTGTGGGGGATGGACTGGTAGGAGGAGTTGAAGATTCCATTATTAGCTGAGGGCAGGATAGGCTTCCCTGAAAAGATAGGTTTTCAGAGATCGCCTAAAAGTGAGCAGAGTAGGCGATAGTCTGATAAATTGGGGTAGAGAGTTCCAGAGGATGGGGGAAGCTCTGGAGAAGACCTGGAGATGAGCATGGGAGGAGGAGACAAGGGAGCTAGAGAGCAGGAGGTTGTGCGAGGAGCAGAGAGTACGGTTTGGGTGATATTTGGAGACAAGTTTGGTGATGTAATTTGGGGCAGTGTTATAAATGGCTTTATATGTTATTTTTAATGTTTTGAATTTTATCCGTTGGGCAATGGGAAGCCAGTGGAGGGATTGGCAGAGAGGGGTGGCAGATACAGAACGGTTAGTAAGGTGGATGAGTCTGGCAGCAGCATTCATGAGAGACTGAAGAAGGGATAGCCTGCAATGAAGTAGGCCAATGAGGAGGGAGTTACAATAGTCAAGGCGAGAGATAACGAGGGAGTAAAGTAAGTTCCTTAGTGGTTTCAGTGGTTAAAAATGGCATATCTTGGAGATGTTGTGGAGGGGAAGTCTACATGATTTGGACAGCGATTGGATTTGGGGCTGAAAGGACAAATGGGAGTCCAGGATTACACCTAGTACCCTGGCATGAGGGGAGGGACTGATGATTGTATTATTGGTTTTGATGGAGAAGTCAGGGGAGGGGGCACGGGCTGGGGGGAATACTAAGAGCTCAGTTTTTGAAAGATTGAGTTTGAGGAAGTGGAGTGACATCCATGCCGATATTGATAAATTTAATTTCCATCAAACGATGGGGCATCCTTACGTTCTAAAAACATTACCCAGTCCATATGAGTATAGACATCCAGCATGATATTTTTCCCCATTGAGATCTGATGTGTTTTCAAAGTGTTCCTTTACTTTTTTTGAGTAGTGTATTTTTAAAAACTTAAAGATTGTGCTGGGAAACATTATATTTGAAAATGCCTTTAAATTAAAATCTATGGAAAATATACATATCTGAATCTACTACAAAACCAAAGCAATACCTTTCATCAAAAAATTTTACAGTAGAAAAGGATAGAGTACAATAAACAGATATTACAAGGTATGGGGCTGAAATATCTCTGAAATTACAATTAAAAGGCTGAGGAAGAGGGAAAAGGTGCTAAATCATTCCAAATGATATTTTGATCTTTTTTTTGTCCTAGTCATCTCCAGAAGACTATCACAGTAAACTAGTTGTTTGGTGCTCCATTAGATGTACCGCCCTCCCCCTAATTAATTCTTATATATTTGTCTAATATTAGAGCACCTGGTAAGGTGCATCTCAGCCAAAGAACAAACATGTAATATTTTGAAGATTACCAGTCATTATATATGTTGGTTTAATTTGTTTTTCAGTCTTTTTTTCAACCAGTGATCCTGCCAGTAACACACTTCGGGTTTATTTACTAAAGCTGGTTCACTCAGAATCTCATGTACTTCTGCATAGAAACCAATCAGCTTACAGGTTTTATTGCTAAAGCTTAATTGAACAAGTTGAGGTTAGAAGCTGATTGGCTACCATGCACAGCTGCACCAGATTCTGAGTGAGCCAGCATTAGTAATTAAACCCCTGTCTGTCCTAAAGTGACAACTCTACTTGATCTATGGAGGAGCAACATTGTCACCCTAGGCTGCTGCCTTTTGTTTACGACCTCAGAACAGTTCCCCTTTTCCTTATCTCCATACCATGGGGGAGGCTGGCGCTGTGTAGTTCAAAGAAGTTTAACTGGGCAGAGTGGGTAACACTACCTGGAATTCAGTGCAGCACAGGCAACGTGCACAAGAAGTGAGTAGCTCAACTGATTTCTGGCAGGACCAATTGGTATTTTTCTGCACTTCCTAAAAAGGAACTTCGCTCTGGAAAAAAAAAGTCAGCAGCTACAAATACTGTAGATACTGACCAAGGGCGGACTGCCCATTTGGAAACTCGGGCACTGCCTGAGGCCGGTCAGTAGGGGGCCCCATGAGATGCCCCTGGTACCTTTTTCATGGGCTTTTTCGAGTTTGGGCAAGGACATAGGGGCCCCATGATCCCCTATTGCCCGGGGGCCCCATGAGTTGTCCATCTGCCCTTGCTACTGACATTAGATAAACATGCACTTACTAGTCCAAGGATCCAACTCTGTCCTCACCTGAGACTTTGCCATTCTTTGGGTCCCTGGCACCACCTCAACATCTTGGATGTGGAAATCTAGCTGTGACTTCCTGGTGCTTCACAGCCATCCTTCCACTGCACAGGTGCAAATAGCACTGCCATTTCTCAAAGGATCTGCAGCCTCCTGGGACATTTGACCTGTCCAAGGAGGTTGCGGGCAGAGGTAAGGGGTGAACTTCCACTTTGTTCACTTAGATGAGCTGAGCAGAAGTGGAACCTGTCAGAAATAGGTTCCCCTTCCAAGGATAAAAATTAATCATTCCATAGTCGTAAAGAAGGGGAGGAGGGGGAAAACGGGAACTTCTCTTTTTAGGTGAAGTTTCACTTTAAAGAGAAAAATCAGGGAGAAATGTACATGTATTGAAGAGATGTACTGGTTTTTTTTTCAATTTTACCCTGCCATACATTTTTAAAGGTTTGACGTGTCTGCACAATCTGTCCCAGAGCTGCCTCCTCTGTTGTGACTACATCAGCAGGCTTAACTTTGAAATTAAAACTGTAGTAATTGACTTGCTGACTAACTTGAGCTAAATTGGTTTAGACAGATTAACATACTAACAGCGAGAGGTAATCAGTCAGTACAGCTAAATACAATTTTCAGTTCTTATTAGTTACTAGAAAAATAAATATCTGTTATAGAAACTAAGACAATTAAAAGTAAACTTTGAGATGAAACCTATAGCTTTGATTTTGATTTAATCAAGATTCTGTCATGCCTCTTGTTTCCTAAAGCAGGCTTAAAATACATTCTAAGGAATTCAATAAAGTCTTAATAGCACTTTCCCAGTGGTGGTTTCCTTTAGAAATGCCTACACCTAATCCAGGAAAGCATTTGCGCCAGTTTCAGTAACATTACTGACACGGGTGACAAATTCAGGTAGCTCACTTTGGCGGCGACAGATTCTTAAAGAATGAACACAAGCTCGCAGATTGGGAAACTAGTAGCAATTAAAGCTGAACTCAAGTTCTGCTGTCATACATTGTGAGCAGGCAGGCATTTTATTGCAGAAGAGACATTCAATTCTGTGTGCCGGGATAACTAACTCCTGCACATGCGCAGAAGTGACGTCATCCCGCGCCGGCCAATGAAGATGACTGAAACCTGGCACACAAGAAAAGATGCCCGCACCGGTGAGGGAGCATTGGGATAGAGAGCATCCTGCTTTCAGACCAGCTATAAGCAGGATGGAGTGTCTCTGTCACCTGTTTGAATTAATGCAAAACTAAAGCCATCAATCTGACTGTTTCTCAAACAAAGGCATGCTCTCAACTGTGAAGCCAGGGCTGTTGTCATAACTGTTCACATGTGCAGCACCAGGCAAAATCCTTGACTGTAAAAGATAGGAGGGTTTAATTCTGCTTTTAACTTTAGTTAAAATTTGAAAAAAATCAGCAGACTTGGCTTACTATTAGCCTAGGTTCACACTGGTTTGCAGAAATGCACTATGGTCCATTTAATATAATTTCCTATGGATCTAGTTGACAACTGTGCGTATTGAGCTAGTGCGTATTTTAGAAGGGGTCAAGGATTTTTTTTCACACAGAAGATTGCTTTTTGTGTGTAATAGACTTCAATGGAGCTGCATGAAAAATGCATGTACATGCATTTTTGGTGCGTTTCCTGCATAACAACAGACACCTCCCCCTAGCAACATTAAACACATCCCAAAAAAAGCGAAACACTTAAAAAAGCATTAAAAACATGTCACACACGCACATGAAAAAAATGCAAAACGCACTGGGATCCATCAACTGCACCCTGCATAAGTGTGAAGCTAGCCTAAATATGATGTGCCTCTTGTGCTGCTGGTACCTGCATTCCTTGAAGTCCTCCTCCCCTGATGCCCCCCTACCACCAATTTCTGGTGTGGCAAGGTTTTAATAGAGCCAAGGGAGCTTGATCTATGATTGGAGAATAGGTAGATGATTGAAAGATTTACCTCCTCCATTCATAGATCCTGTTTCATTCACAGAAGCTAGAGTACGTCAATGAATGACAGAGGTGGGGTGGAAAGGGCTGGCATAGTTGGAATCCCTTGATAAGTGCTTGTCACAGCTCTCTCAGCTCTTTTAACCCCCATTGTACCAGAAGATTACAATGGCCAGGGTAGGCTTGGTCGATGGATGAGGAAGATTTCAAGGAATGCAGGAGCCCGCAGCACAAGGGATACATTGGAACAATAGTAAGTAATGTCCCCTGTGCTGATTTTTTTTAAAACCAAACTTAGGTTTTAAGCTTTGTGAAGAAGAAGGTTAGTAGTGTATGGCCTCATATTATTGAGTTTGAGGTACATACTTTTTACAGGTCAGTGACCTAAACTGTTGAAGGTAGATGGTCCACATATCATCCAGGCAATTAGCATTTTCAGGAGGAGCTCAGCAATGACAGCCCCTGTATTTCTTTTAAGGTTTGCTTTGAGGTAGAACAATCAAATCTTTTTTTTTATTTTTTGGAATGTGGAAGGGATACACACTGTGTTAGGTTTTTATGTCAGTATCCCCACTGGTGAGATGTAATTTCTTGCGGCAGAAACATATCACAAAGTGAGATGACTTTCCTGCAAAACAAGTGAAAATCCAAAATTGGAATAGTTTTTCCCATTAGTAGTCATTAGTCCCGTTAGTGGTGACAACTGTACAATTTTGATTCCTTCTTACTTTTGTCCAATCGACAATGGTCTGCAGATTGAAAAGGGCGAGTGACGAAAACCTGACAGTTCTAACCTTATATCACTCAAAATACAAAATTAGAAATTAAAACCAGTTTTAGAGACTATACAGTAGAAATGTCATATACTGTATATTTTACAACATACTGGAAAATCTAAAAAATTAGGCTTTTGCTGCTTTTGGGTGTTTTCTCCTGGTCAAAAAGGTAACCCTCATACTACTACATGAGTACTCATCCTGCAACCAATTTGATCAGTCTAGTCTGCCATTTTTATCATTCTGCTTTTCTTTTTGAGGAAGTCTCATCCTGTTTTTGTTCCTGTCATTATTGAATAGCCTTTTGTTTTGTAACTGCCTAATCATTGTGATTACAAAACTTTCATACCATAACTTTCATGGAGAAACTATGGTGTAACACAATACTACAAGAGGAACAAGGACTTTTAAATTCCCATTAAGAAAGGCAGCGTCACCTTGTTGAGTAAATTTGTTTGTCTTGCCTTTCCTTGTGAGATAAGAAAGTTCATCAACGGAAAATATTCCCCTATTATGTTTTCTGTACTTGTTCTCAGTGCATCGTATGAAAGACAAATATATTTAATTAACAATGTCATGGAGACAAGTGCTTCCTTTTTGAATGAGGAGGGCACATAGCCAGTTCGTTCTCAGACTTGTAAACATGTTTAAAGTATACAGCATAAAAAAAAATCTCCACTTGTCGTGGGAATGTACTGTACTTCAAAATGTAACTGTGTTTACTCTCTAGCTTTTTTTTTTGGTAGGGGAATGGGTTGTTTTTCTCTTTTTAAATAAATAATGGTCTCCGGTATTCCTGTATCAGAGTGGTTGATTTACTAAAGGCAAATAGGCTGTTCACTTTGCAAGTGAAGTTGCAGTTTGCAAGGGAATTTTCCCCTGAGCTTAGTGAATGACTTCTATCACCCAATCAAGTGCAAGTAAAAAATTATTTTTTTTAATTTTCCTTAGGCATGATAGGCATGTATTCTTTGTGAAGTGGAATTTCACCACATTTTTGTAAATTTTGCATAAGAGCTAAAGAGCCATGTTTACATATACATCAACTCATTACGTCGACTTGTTTATGTTGCTCTTTTTTCTGTTCCTTATGATGAATATCTTGATGAAAAGATTTTTTCTTTTCCATGACTTCCTTTGTTTACAGCCATGACCAAAAATATTGACACCCATGCATTTCTGTCAGATAATGCACCACTTCGACCAGAAAATATTCACAATTGCAAATGTTTAGTCATTTTGATGATTATTTCTTGTGTTTGTATTAGTATGACACAAAAGAGTGAAGAAACAAAAAGCCAAATCTGACACATTCCAAGCAAAACCCCAAAAATAGACTAGACACAATTATTGGCACCTTCTCAAAATTGTAAGAAATAATTGCATTCCAAGTTTGTGGTGCTCACTTCTATCAATTAACAGATCTTAATGTTCCTGTGTCCACAGTGCGCAACATTGTGAAGAAGTTTACAGCCCATGGCACTGTAGCTAATCTCCCTGGACGTGAACAAAATAGAAAAACTTGACCAAAGATTGCAACGAAGGATTGTTCAAATGGTGGATAAAGAACCTTGATCAACTTCCAGACAAATTTAAGCTGACCTTCAGGCACAGGATAGAACTGTGTCAGCTCGCACTATGCGTCACCATCTGAATGAAACGGGACACTATAATAGGAGACCTAGGAGGACCCTACTACTGACACAGAAACATAAAGAAGCCAGATTGAAGTTTATCAAGACGTACCTGAGGAAGCCAAAATCATTTTGAGAGAATGTGCTATGGACAGACGAAAAACAAAAGTTGTTTGGTAAAGCCCATCATTCTACTGTTGAAATAAGACCTTTAAAGAAAAGAATGCAGTCCCTACAGTCAAACAAGGTGGAGGATCACTGTGGTTTGACAGAAATGAAGGTGTGCCAATATTTTTGGCCATGACTGTATGTCTCTCTGTAATAGAGCTGTAAAATGTAAAGAACATTTGTTGTTTTCAACAAAAGAAATCTACCTGATGTAACAAAAAGTAGTTACACAGAGAAACCTGAAGATCAAAGTGCACTGGTACCCAATCAGCATGGGGAAACCGGTCCAAATTGCAACCATGATATTGGCAGCAATGTCTGCAGGACTGGATCCATCTAATGTAATGTAAATGACATTCAACACACTGGTGGAGCTAGCGCCATAGCAGCCGACATGGGTGCTATGGGGCCTGGACCTGGGGAGGAGGGCCTCAGGGATGAGGAGTGGTGGGTACTTCGTCATTCCCCATTCAGACCTCATCAGCATGAACCAATAGAAGCACAGACAACTCAGGTTGGTGTGAATTTTCCTAAACAATGGTTTACAATAAATGTTCAAAGATCAAACAACGAAGCTAGCCGAAGATAAAACTTATAGAATGTTAATTTTAGTGTATTTTTCATGAAAATTTACTTTTGATAATTGACTGCGCAAATATTATGTGACATAAAAAATTGCACCAGCCACTATTTTGTTCTACCGGGCCTCCACTTTCAACATTAAATATTGTTTGGGGGGTTCTATGTAATTTTCTACAAAAACAATGCTGATTTTAATATATGTGTAAAAAAAATGCCAAATTGCCCCGGACAGGAAGTGGTTAAGTAGTGGATATGTATGGATTATATTTGGAGAATAAGGATATGATTTATTTTCACTTTAAGACTTTACAATATTAATATTTCCATCATCTAAACCTGGGGTCTCCAAACTTTCGAAAGAAAAGGCCAGTTTACTGTCCTTCAGACTTTAGGGGGGCCAGCTGTGCTCAGTGGGAGTAAACAATGCCCGATCTTTGGTTTTAGGGGGAGAAGTGGTGGTGCCAGTTTGAGGAATAGTGCCCCCTTGTTGGTCTCAGTGGAAAGAATTATGCCCCATCGTTGGTGTCAGTGGAAGGCATAGTGCCCCATTGTTGATGCCAGTGGCAGGAATTATGCCCCATTGTTGGTGTCAAGGATCGGATAAAGGCAACCAAGGGTTGCCGTTTGGAGACCACTGATCTAAACCTATTTTCTGTCTCTAGCTTCATTCATTGTGACGTAGCATCCTCCTAGTTAGCTAGGGGGAGCTAGACTCCAATTGTTAGTTAGGGCAGAGTAGCAGCCTGGGTGTGATAGCTAGTAGGGGTCACATTTTGGTCAGAGCTGAGAGGCTCTGCAGACCAGCCCTCTAGAATTTTCCCCTGCTCTAGAACTTTGGACAAAGATCTAGAAACAGTGGGTGGATTTAAGGAGTCGGTGGTCTGTACTCCCAAAGGATCCTGGCCAATTTCCAGCAGGAGGCTTGGAAAGGGGAAAGGAGAACCTATAATAGTAACTGGGCCTGCTCAGCAGGAGGAGAACAGGAGAATTTGAGAGGAAGTCGGATGGAAAATGTGAGAAAGGAAGAGATGCAGGAGCCTGTGAGGGGGCCCAGATGGGAAAGGTGCTCACCTCCAGAGAGACCTTGGAAGTTGGAAAGTTTGGGACTTTACAGGCCCCTGAGAGAAGACCACCTATGTTGCAGGGAAGGAACGGCCCAGCTAGAAGACCTGGTAGCAGCCACCGACCCACCAGCAACACAGGAGAAGGACCAAGTCAGTAGACCTGCACCCCCTGGGCCAGCAAGGGGAGAGAGGCACTCTGGTAGAATACTGGATTAGCATTTTTGCTGTAAAGACTTGTATATAGTTGCTAAGGAGTTTGTGCTCAGTCAGAGTTCCGTTGGGCATCCCGTACACCCAGGGGTGGACTGACAACTCATGGGGCCCCCAGGCAATAGGGAATAACAGGGACCCTGTGTCCTCGCCCACACTCAAACCACACCCAAAAAGCCTATGAAAGGTACCAGGGGCATCTCATGGGGCACCCTACTGACTCCGGGCCCTCGGGCAGTGCCCGAGTTCCCAAATGGTAAGTCCGCCCCTGCGTACACCCCTTGCCCTATCCAAGCTCTAATTCCCCAAATAAAACTTCAAAACAAAGGAGTGGTTACCTGATGCAAGTCTGCGGGAAATGCGTGTTGCCTGGCTGTACAGGACTATAGGGGGACCCAAATACTCAGTAACTCCTACGGGGGTAATGCTACAGTTGGAATGCTGTTAGTGTTAGACATTAATTTACACGTTTTATTAAAATGTATTTTTTCTTATAGGAAACCCATACTGGCAGAAACATGGAGAATGCCATTACTAGCCCCAAAGTTATTGGAGGAAAAACATTCTAATCTTGTCCTCTACAAAGCTTCTAAATTACTTCTCAACAATAACCGAATTTCTGCCTAAGCAACCTGATCTGTGAGTGTGAATTAGATGTATATAGTCTTGCAAACGCCACAGAAATTATTTTCACTTCCTTTAAATTTCCTGATGTCTGACCCAACTTTTCTCCAAAATCTAAACCATGCCTCTGAGTTCATTCTAAGGAAGTTAGAGACATGAAATCAGAATACTGTTTTTGAATCGCCTTTTTAGCGACACTTACATTACATTTCTACAAGTGTAGAAGTCACCAAACGCTATACAACCAAGGGGCGGACTGACTATTTGGAAACTCGGGCACTGCCCGAGGGCCCGGGGTCAGTAGGGGGCCCCATGAGATGCCCCTTTTTCATAGGCTTTTTTGAGTTTGGGCAAGGACACAGGAGCCCCATGATCCCCTATTGCCCGGGGGCCCCATGAGTTGTCAGTCCGCCCCTGATACAACCTGATAGTACAATCTACTTTAGATCTACCAATAGCTATGTAGTATAAGGGCCTGCATGATTTGATACAAACTGAATGAATTATATAGGTTTGTCTTTGGATTTCATACTTTTAATAAATCTGAAAACACAAAGTTTCAGATTGTATAGTAGTGTTTATCCAGTTCAGGATCCAAGATCCAATGGCCTGATTAATCAAAAAAGCAGAAGGGGCTAAAATTATGGTGTATGCACAATTGTAATGGGAGTATTTGTATTCCATTGTTAATCTTCTTTTTACCTCTGTTGTAATGAAGACAGACAACCTGGTGATTTTCCACAAGCATAAGAAACATAGAGAATATTGGATGTGTATCCTTGAATGGAGGATTATTATGTTTATTTGTGTAATTAATTTTAATAAGCAATTAGAACCCTGTATTTATAACATGACTAAGCATGGTCTCTGCAGGTGGTATGGATGTTATTTCACTTTAGGCTCCTGGCTCTGTTTAATTATTTTTTGTCAATATCTTATTTAATGGTATGCGACATTAACAATGGAATGAAAAAAAAAGGTGACTTCACCAACCAGATATGTCAAACAAGGTAACAATGGTACAATCAAGGAATAGTTACATACTGATAAACAGAAAAGAAACTATGCTAGTTCGGGGAAACCATCATCGTATGTGGATCTGAAGCCCACACACAGCATGGCCTGACTACAATATTTGAGAGGACTCCCACTGGGCAAGGTAAGTAAGAGCCCCCCACACAGTGCCTTCAGATTCCAAATGCAGTTTTTAGTAAATGGGGGAAGTCAACTGTAGATCCATCCACTAGGGTCCAAGCATACTGGATTTTTATATGTTATAATAGAAAAAAGAAGGAACGAGAAGAGAAAAAGAAGAGGAGAAAAGAAGAGAAAGGAAAAAAAAGGGAAGTGGGATTAGGGGAAGAGGAGGAGGCCTAATGGGGTTCAGGGTGGGCTTGACTCCCGGGGAGTAGGGTACCACATTACCTGTCATCCCAAAAAAGCCTTAGATCATGCGTACAAAGCAAGTACTATATGTATTGGAGGTATTCGTCTGAATAGCGGAAGAGGTCCCAGTAAAACCACCTGGTCTTATGGTCCTCTGATTTGTTCCAAACAGCAGAAGTCAGGTCTTCCATCTGATCAATGTCATTCACTCTTGCGAGCCAGTGGGCTACAGTAGGGACTGCCTGTTTCCAGTGGCTCAGTATGCATGCCCGTGCCGCATTTAGAAGATGCTTGAGAAGAGATTTATGATAGCACTTCTCTGACATGGGAGTGAGGTTAAGTAGGATTGCAGCTGGGTCATTTTCCACGGGACACAGCCGATGACATATCACTACACTGGCCCGTTGTCAGTGTCATGTGATCGCTGTGACCAATCACAGCAGATCACATGTCAATTTTATACAATGGATGGCTTCCTACCATGCCATTCATTGTATAGAATTGTGTTGTTAGCTGTGATTGATCAAAGCAATCACATCGTACAGACAGGGCCAATCACAGCCCATCTGTATCATGTGATGCGCTTTGCCCAATCACAGCTAATCACAACGAAAGTCTGAATTAATCAGTTTCATTCAGTAACAATGATTGCAAATATCAATTAAATACATTGGTATTAGCAATCATAATGTGTAAAAAAAAATAAATTCCTGATCACTTGCCCAGAGTAGTTCAATGTTACAATGGTAACATTGTATTGCTTTGGTCACAGTGTGTTGAAAAAAAATAGTAAAAAAAATAAAAAATGATTTAATAAAAAAAAAAAATTATTATTTTTATTTTTTTACATACTGTCACCAGTCAGTGTCCCTGATCACAACCACACCATTTATATAATCACACTGTACTGGACTGGTGACAATATGTAAAAAAAAAAAAAAGTGATTTTTTTTAATTTCTACATTTTCCAAAAAATTGTAACACAAAATTACAACCTCCGAAAAATTCCCCATGTCTCTTACTAAATACCTTGGACTGTCTATTTTCCAAAAATGGGTCATTTGGGGGGTTATTGTACTATGGCCGTCAGTACATTGACTGATCGATTGTCAGATATATATAACATGGTTTGTAGACTCTATAACTTTCCTACAGACTAATAATATACACTAATTTGGGGTATTTTCACCAAAGAAATGTAGCAGAATACATTTTGACCTAAATGTATGAAGATATGTTATTTATTTGCAAAATTTTACAACAAAAACAAAGAAAAAGGAGTTTTCCTCAAAAGTTTCAGGGTTTTTTGTTTATTTTGCAAAAAATAAAAAACTCAGTGGTGATTAAATACCACCAAAAGAAAACTCTATTTATGTGAAAAAAATTATAATTTTTTTTATGGGCACAGTGTTGCATGAACACGCAATTGTCATTCAAAGTGCGACAACACTGAAAGCTGAAAATTGGCCTGAACGGGAAGGGGGTATTGAAGTGGTTAACTTTGGGAGTGGCTGTAGCTGCATTAAAGGGGAACTGTACTGAATTGAACCAGTTTTACTTAACTTTTTTAAGATTATATTTTTATTTTAAAAAAAAACTTACAATCAACATTTAATTTATGGCAAAGGACTTTCAGAGTCAGTGCTCAGATCTCAGTCAATGCTCTGGACTAGCAACCAATTCCTAGGCCAGATCACTGTCACATGACTGGTGATGGAGAAGGAAGAGGCAGGGGAGCCATGGCAAGGTGCATAACAATGAACCTGGGAAGAGGTTGGGGATCTTTACACAGACATTGGTAAACATGTAAAAAGTAGCAGGGAGCTCCACCTGATAATTTAAAATAGAACTGCAACAAAATGCTTTTCTCAAATTATTATTACTGTCTTTACCTTCGTATCCCAGTGACAACCTTTCTCCGCACTTTTTGTCCTGCTGTCACAGAACAGAAAAAGAAATAAATGTTCCCAATGGATTAGCGGACAGTAATAAAAGCCCTTCCCAAATCTATCCAAAATTTAAAAAAATGTTTAGCTGGAAGGATATGTCACAATAAACACCTGTAGCGCTTTTTTAAGCTCCTAGAATCTGTTGTCAACATTTTTTTTCTGCTCCTAGAAGCTAAATAGTGTTATCCTATGTGCCCAAGCACATTATTTTAGGCTAGTAGAGTTTTTACAACTTCAGAGTTTAAGAGCAGAAAAAAAATTGTTACTGTAGTGTTTTTCCAACAGAAAAAAACGCTGAACGCTACTAAAGGCTCCTAAACGCTCCTAACAGCGTTTTTTCCCCTATATATACTGTAAAAATGTGAATGAAATGCTCCTAAACGCTCCTAACCGCTACTGGAACGCTGCTAAAAAACGCTATTACCAGCATTTTTATCCAGCGTTTTGTCCAGCATTTTTGAGCTAGTGTGAAAGGAGCCTCAATTTGAGAGATGTATAGAGTGCACCCTACTTTTCAGTGTCATTAGACTCATTGGGACACAAGCTGCACATGCAGTCCAATATCCAGAGTATTGTTTGTACTGTTTATAGGGACAAAACAAAACAGCATATTTATACAGACAGTGATCATGAAGTGGTTTTACCAACAACAATCAGCAGAAGTGTAACTTGAAGGGGAAAGCGCTGTTCAAATTCTCTTTCATGTTGAGTCTGTGCACTTGAAAAATTAATTCTCCTGATTTAATAAGACAACATTAATTTCACTCTGAAACAAACTCATTAAATTTTCCTTTCCTTCATTAGAGAGGCTACTAGAATGATTTGGCAGAGCAATAGCAAATCATCTGCTCACTTAAAGCACTTCATAATTAGCTGTTACACTTTTGCCCCCAACAACAATGAATTCATAATTCAGAACGGACTATAACTTATGTATAGATACTAGGAAGCTGAAGAAAAATACCTTCTCTATTTAAAAAAAACACTATAGTGAAAAAGGAACTCCAAGCAGAATCCAACCAATCCAGTAATGAACCTGCAAACCTGGAAGACAATTACATGCTCCAAAATATTTTGGCTCATTACAGAAAATTATTTTTTCCCATCCACACTGTGCTTTATATGGTAGATCAGGGCAACCCTG
Organism: Staurois parvus; assembly: GCF_062004578.1. Lineage (NCBI taxonomy): Eukaryota > Metazoa > Chordata > Amphibia > Anura > Ranidae > Staurois > Staurois parvus. The sequence continues at coordinate 2,186,376 of NW_028318530.1, forward strand.
GAGGAATTACCTAAGAAACATGGAGGAGATCATAGATCCCATGATGCAGCACCTTTTAATTTAGAGAGATGGTAGATCAGGGCAACCCTAGAGGAATTACCTAAGAAACATGGAGGAGATCATAGATCCCATGATGCAGCACCTTTTAATTTAGAGAGATGACCTAGCAAGGCCCCATTAAAAAGTAAGGAAGGTTTGAAGAGTTCAGGGGTCAATAGTAAGTAATGCAGAGTTCAGAGGCCAGTGGTAGGTGACGCAGACTTCAGAGGTCAGTAGAAAGCAAGGTTGCGTGCATGGGTCAGAAGTAAGTAATGCCAAGTTCAGAGGCCAAAGTATGTAATGTAGAGTGCAGGTGTCAGAAGTAAGTAATACAGAGGGCAACAGTATGTAACGCAACGTGCAGGAGTCATAATAAGTAGTGCAGATGTCAGTAGTATGTAACACACAGTGCAGGGGTGAGTACTAATTAAAGCAGAGTGCAAGAGTCAGTAGTATGTAATGAGGAGTAACCAATGCAGAGAACAGGGGTCATTAGTATGTAATGCGGAGTGCAGAGGTCAGTAGTAAGTAACTCAAAGTGCAGGGGTCAGTAGTATGAAATGCAGAGTATAGGGGTCAGTACTATGTAATGCAGAGTGCAGATATCAGTAGTAAATAATGTGTAGTGCGGATGTCAGGAGTAAGTAACCGAAAGAGCAGGGGTCAGTAGTATGTAATGTAGAGTAACCAATGAAGAGAGCAGGGGTCATTGGTATGTAATGTGGAGTGCAGAGGTCAGGAGTAAGTAACTCAAAGTGCAGGGGTCAGTAGTACGTAATGCAGCATGCGTCAGTCATAAGCAATACAGAGTGCATTCCATAACTGATTTTTACTGGTATGTACAAAGTTAGATTGAATGAATTTGATGTATTTCAAGACACACATACACACTGACATTGTAGACAGCATAAAACTGCTGATTCTGCTAGCCCAGCATGTTGCTGTCATTACAGCTGGTACCCTGCTGTCCTAACTGCTCTGACCCATTGTTCCCCTCTCACTCCTTTCCAGTCTGCAAGGACCTACCCTGCATCACATGTCCCCCCTCAGCCCACCAAAGGGCATCTTGTTTTGTGGCGGTGCTTGCCAGGCGGAGATTTGTGTTGCTCACTAGATCTCTAGTTACAAAGGTCCAACCCCATTGCTGGCATAAGGCTTCCCTTGGCTCTGTCCTGATCTGAGAGACAGCATATTGGGGTCACAATCTACCTGTCAGATTGAAATGGGCTTCATTACGCTGTAGCAGCACATTTGTTTTTGGCTATGATCTTCCTTATGCATTAGGTATGTATTGAACACAAAATAACCAGTACACACAATGCAGTTCATTCCAACTGCAGGTGATGTTTGTTAATAAGCCAAGTAAAAGAGGTTTCATCAAATGTGAGCAGATATAGGGGCACAGAAGCTCCACAAGTAACCATAGCCAGTGCAACCTGACCTAGACATAACATAGCCCAAGATACTTAGGTTAAAGAGCCCCTCATCCAGGCTGTCCCAATTCTTACATCATGACAGGTTTGTGGCTTTATAAATATCTGTTGGTATGGTTTAAAGATGGGCTTGATTATGCTTGTCCAAATGGGATTTAGATAGACTTGGTGGGGGGTTATATGAAATTGATTGAAGATCTAAAAATGTAATGTCATTATCAATTAGGAATTATAATGTAAGTATTGGTTAAATAATCGATACTAAATATCCATACTATTGTGCAGGGTTAGAACCTCTCTCAAGTTTTTGTTGAGTTTATATACCAGTAGATTAATTTATAAGATTATGAACAGGCATTGGAGGTATATTTTCCAGTGGGGAAGCCTGCTCCAATGACAGCTAAAAGTGAATATTTTTCTTTTGGCTATATTATTACAGGGGTTTTAAAACTATTTCATATTCTACATCTATTCAAGTGCAAAAAAACAATTCTGGGTTAACTTTCCTTTTAAATCTATCCAATCTACTTACCCAGCTTTCCACAGGATAGTATTGTGAGTACATCACGTGAAGACGTTTGACTTTTTCAAACCGGAACTTTAAATTTTACAGGTATAAAAAGGAATGCTAGCATGGCGGTACTACAAGCAGTAGTTAGTGGCAAGTGTGTCCGATTACTGAGAGGCGTCCGCACATGTCGCAGACCTGTCCAGAGACCATTAATCAAGATGGCAGACAACAGTGTTAGTGTGTGCATGGAACAGCTTGTGGGGATGAAGTTTCTTGTGAACAAAGGCATAAAACCTGCAGACATTTGAATGGTGAAAATGTTTCAAAGATGGCCGTACGTCCATCAGTGAGGATCCTAGATCGTGGTGGTTCCATGGTGGTTCCTAGATCACAGCAGTCATTCCTGTGAACTTTCAGCACGTGGAACACCTGATCCTGTAAAATCGCCGCATAACCTGTCATGGAATTGCACAAGAGATGAATCTTTCTGTGGGAACTGTGAATACAATGATGACAAAGTGAAGCAGGCTGTCTTAGGATGGTTCAGGCGTACTGATAAATCTTTCTAAGCTTTCCAGGCATTAGTTAAACACTAAAAATAAATGCAGCTTTCACTCCTTAAAATTTGTTATTTTATTATATAAACTCAAAAGTTCTGGTTTGACTTGAATGCCCCTGGTATTTACCACCACTTCAAATCCATGAAATTATATCCAGGTATTCCAGATTAGATGCCAATGATTAGAACCTGCTTAGGGAGTATTCTGGCGGAATCTGTTAAATCTCACATACCTAGAGTCTGAAGGTTCTATTTGCAATTAATGTGTGTGGTCATCATGCCAAGTTCAAAACAGCTCTCTAATCTCAGAAAGAAAGTTGTGGATGTCAATGATTCTGACATTTAGGTGGCAAATAATCCTTAAGGCCTCTTTTGCACAGGGTGGACTCCAATTTGACCAGCAGGGGATCTGACCTGACTGCCCTCTGATCCACGTAGATGGAAGGGAATGGATCCTCTTACGGTTTTTAATTTTTTTAGCAGACTGAATCAAATTGGAGGAAGCCGGGTGTAAATGGACACAAGTCCGTTGATGGCCACCAGTCCAAAGGAGAGAAAGAAGGGTCCGATCATGTCAGCCTGAAAAACTGACAGGCGAACCTGATCAGACCCTTTGTGTAACTGCTAATTTGTTTAGGACTGGCCAACCCAGCAAATTCGGTCCAAGAGTTAACCATTTTATACTAACAAAAATTCTCCAACAACTCCAACATTTAATCGTAGAGTTTGCAGGTGATTCTTGCAACCATTAGGGGCATATTTTTAAAAAACGTTAGAGTTGGGATCTTTCCCTAGTTGGCTGGACTGGCTGTGTGACTTTAGCTGAAGCCCGCTGTCAGCTGAAAATGGTCACAGTAGTGCAGAAGGAACTGCACTTCTGTGATCCACAGGAGCAGTACAGCCAAAAAGAGCTTTCACTGTACTTCTCTTTTCAGTATATCGCTTATATCTGCAGACACTGTATAAATGAAGATCTGATGTTTGCTATTTTAAAAATGTCAACAATTTCCATGGGGTGTACTTATTTTTTCACATAACTGCAAGAATCAGTATTCTGCACTTCTCAATATCAGTTTTACCCTTCTGATACATTAGTCCTTTCAAGCACAAAATATATGTTGTCAACCAGGCAGGTCTTGAGAGCTTGAATTTTTGTTTCTGTATGGTTCAATGTGAAATTTCATGTGGCATAAAGACATCATGAGCACAATGTAATTCACTTTGCAGCATTGTTCTTAGATATTTTATGTGCGTTGTTTAAATTATGAAAAGGCTTTAATTGTCTGTGCTTTGTCAAGCTTACAAAAAAAAAGCTGCTGCCTAGGAGATTTACAGATAAAGTGACTTGCTATAGACCAGAAATTAAAAATCTAAAACAAAACCTTTTGCATTAGAAAGTTGGTGTATTTATGACTAATGCATCGCTGGGAAAATAATAGATTTCAAATAATATTTATATAGGAATGTTCAATGTCAATGTTTTTGAAGTGTATATCTCAGTTTTGCATTGGCATTGGAGCTACCATACAATCCTCCAATGACACACCTACCTATCTGAAATCCTAAACTGGAACAGACCCTATCATATACCTTACACCTAGAACCATTCAGCCATATAATTTGGTTAAACTGCACACATTTATGTCTATACCTCCCACAGACAACCTACTGTACTTAAATGAAATATACCATCAAAGTACAGGCAGCTGAAAAGTATGCAGTATAGTATGACACAAAAATCAATTTTTCCAGCATATTGCTTTTCATTCCATGTACTGGAACTTTGCTTTTAATATACACTATATTGCCCAAGGTATTAGAACACCCCTCCAAATCATTGGATTCAGATGTTCCAATCACCTCCATGGCCACAGGTGTATAAAATCAAGCACCTAAGTATGCAGACTGCTTCTAGAAACATTTGTGAAAGAATGGGTCGCTCTCAGGAGCTCAGTGAATTCAAGTGTGGTACCATGATAGGTTGCCATCTGTGCAATAAGTCCATCCCTGAAATGTCCTTGCTACTAAATATTCCACGGTCAACAGTTACTGGTATTAGGACAAAGTGGATGCAATTGGGAACAACAGCAATTCAGCCATGAAGTGGTAGGCCACGTAAAATGACAGAGCAGGGTCAGCACATGCTGAAGGGCACAGTGAGCAGAAGTCGCCAACTGTCTGCAGAGTCAATAGCTAAAGACCTCCAGACTTCATGTGGCCTTCAGATTAGCACAAGAACAGTTAGTAGAGAGCTTCATGGAATGGGTTTTCATGGCTGAGCAGCTGCATCCAAGCCTTACATCAGTGCAATGAAAAGCGTCGGATGCAGTGGTGTAAAGCACGCCGCCACTGGACTCTAGAGCAGTGGAGACGTGTTATTTGAAGTGACAAATCATGCTTCTCTATTTGGCAATCCGATGGACATGTCTGGGTTTGGCGGTTGCCAGGAGAAGAGTACTTGCCTGACTGCATTGTGCCAAGTGTAAAGTTTAGTGGAGGGGGGATTATGGTTTGGAGTTGTTTTTCAGGGGTTGGGCTTGGCCCCTTAGTTCCAGTGAAGGGAATTCTTAAGGCATCAGCATACCAAGACATTTTGGACAATTTCATGCTTCAAACTTTGTGGGAACAGTTTGTTATGGCCCCTTCCTGTTCCAACATGACTGCACACCAGTGCACAAAGCAAGGTCAATAAAGACATGGATGAGCAAGTTTGGGGTGGAGGAACTTGATTGGCCTCCACAGAGTCCTGACCTCAACCTGACAGAACACCTTTGGGAATTAGAGCGGAGACTGCGAGTCAGGTTTTCTCATTCGACATCAGTGCCTGATCTCACAAATGCAATTCTGGAAGAATAGTAAAACATTCCCATAAGCACACTCCTAAACCTTGCGGACAACCTTCCCAGAAGAGTTGAAGCTGTTATAGCTGTAAAGGGTGGGCCAACTCAGTATTGTACCCTACGGACTAAGACTGGAATGCCATTAAAGTTCATGCGCGTGTAAAAGCAGGTGTCCCAATACTTTTGGCAATATAGTGTATGTCTCTTTGCAGTATTGTTGGCTTGAGGAAATTCCAGAAACGTATAATCTCTCGAAACAAGAAAACAAGGCAATATTAGAGTAAACCTGCAAACACATTCCATTTACTATGGCTATTTTACAAGCCATGCTATTTTACCACATGAAAGACCAGCTATACCAAGATATTTTAATTTACAGTCACAGTGTTTATGTATTATACAGTATATTATATTAAAAACTAGAAAAGCTACAATTTCTAGGGAAATTGTGTGAAGTGTTCTTGCCTCCACCAGTAGTCTACAACTGGAGTGGGCAGAGTAACTGGGTGGAGTGGCTTGAGTAACTGTTGTGTGGTTGGAGTGGCTGGAGAAACTGTGAAAAGGTTGGACTGGGCAGAGTAACTTTATGGACTGGGCAGAGTAACTTTATGGAGTGGGCAGAGTAAATGTGTGGAGTGTTTGGAGTGAGTAAAGATAGTAAACATTACACTAACCAATTGATTGATCAAATTTAAAAAGTGCACATGGCAAGCTTGATAGAGTGAGAAATGCATTTCAACTTTTAATTATTTATATAGCACATTTAATTGCAATGTTGTTACCCAAAGTGCTTCACAGTTACATTAAAACATACATTTCCAACTTGCTCAGTTCACTGGCGGTTGCCATCTTCAAACGGTTGTAGTGTTAAAAATTATAAATCCTACACCGAAGAGCTTTACATTGTGAGAATCACAAGACCCAGACCTACATTTTGATGCATAGTATGTCTCTGAAATATTAAAAATGAAGGCACAATCGCAGTTTAGAAATTGCCCTTCAAATTTGAGGTGGCTAGAGTGGAGTTTCAATGAATGTCAATGGGCGGCGTGAGTTGCAAACAAATGGTCATATTGTGAAAACTATCAGGACTATGGCTTAGCTGTGGACATTTTTAGTGGCAGCAGGGATAGCTGAATGTTTTGATATAAGATTTGTGTAGGTGGGCTTGAAAATGAGGGAGTGATGGCAGTTTAGAAATCATGTCCTGATTTTTCAGCTCACACTCTAGCTTTTGTCAGCTCCCACTCTAGTTTTGAACATTCCGCCATTCATTCCTATGGGACCAATTTCACCACAAAAACGGCGCTATTTCATGAACCATTCAGCGAAACGTTCCACAAAGTAATAGCACACCAATCGGGAACAATCCGTATATTACTGTCTATGTAGCGTAGAAACTGTGGGAGGAGTTAGGGTGGTAAATTTGGCTATAATAATAAGAATATATATGTGAGATAACAGTAAGTGGTCTTGCCATGCAAGAACACTTAATTAGACAAAACAAGTGTGGCAATGGAAAGTTCAAATCAAAATCTCTTTATAGAGAAATTTCTCAACATATAGTGTATCTTTTATAATGGTAAAATATTGTTAACCTATTTCAGTACATAATGAACAAATAAAGCTCAATACACAAAAGTCTAATGGATTTTGTATTTACATTTACAAAGCTTTTTTTCAATTCACTAAAGGCATTTCTATATTTTGAAAGTAAAAGTCACAAAGATTGCCATACCGGTTATTGCTATGTAAAGTACATCTAGATTCAGGCTGGTACTTACTATGATTGTCAATGAGGTGTGCTCTGAGGAAAGCAGTTAGAAAATAGTCTGTTTTTTTGTCTCCTTACAGTACAGTGCTTACACAATCCATATCAATCAATAAAACAAGTTATGATATTAAAGATTAAAGGTTACATTGTTTTATTTAAAATGAAAAAAATAAGTTATACTTATCTGCTTTCTGCAATGATATTGCAAAGAGTCGTCCCTTACCTTTTCTTTGCCAGTCCTCTGTCAGCGCTATCTGCTCCTCCTTCCTCTGGATGTCTTTTTTAACAATCTGGGCACTATGGGGGCACCCTTGCACATGCGTTCCCAAGCCAGGCTGTGTGTTTCTATAGACACACACAATGCTGGTAAGCCACGCCCCCACTCCCTCCTCACAGAAGTTTGACTGACAGCTGCAGGAGCTTATGGCTCCCTTTACCCTGTCTCCTGTGAGACCAGAAAGAAAGGAGAGTGGTGCGGCAGCAGGGACAGTGTTGTATTGGTGAGAGGAGTCAGGTAAGTATTTAGGGATTGGGGGGGTAGGATTGGTAGTGGGAGGCTTTTTAATGCAGAGAATGCATTAACCTCCCTGGCGGTATGATTATTTCAGATTTTTGGTGCTGAAAGCGGTACATTTTTTTGCATGGAAATATGTAGTTTTTTTATTGTAGGCCTGTAATTTTTAGGAATCACTCACTGAAATCTGTCCGAACAAGAGTCTAGTAAACATCCCGGGTATGATAAAATTTGAAACACGAAATCATAAATTATAATTTAATAAATAATCATAAAAAATAATAATATAATAATAATACATTTAATTCAATAATATAATCAAACCAAAAACACTGAAATTTGAAATATAGCGCCATAATAAGTTCGCACATTGCTGAGCAAAGTCGCAAAATCGTTTTCAGTGTCTGATGACGAATTTCCCCACAAATCATTATCACTCAATTCTGCAAGTGGTTCTGATTTACTATCGCTGTTCTCTAGCTGGTCTAAACCCGCTTTTGACCTAAAGGGACACTTTTTGGACGCCATGGACGTTTCTCAGTTTCCAAGCAGAAAGAACAGACAAAATGCAGGCAGGGCACAGGACAAAGCAGTAGGGACAAAATGTATGTGAAATTGGTTGAGACAGCAATGTTTTACTATGTAAAATGTAAAAAAAAAAAAAATGACATTATTTAAAATTTTTAAATTTCCCGCCGCCACCGGCGCCCGTACGTCCCGACGTCACAGGGATAGGACACAGAAGCCGGATGCCGGCATCGGCTGAAGGAGATGGCCGGGGACGCTGCAGGGGACACATCGCGGGATCGCAGGGTAAGGTAAGTGAAGAACAAATGCCGGAGCAGTGCCACATGGTATTCCCGAGTGTAGCTCGGGGTTACCGCTCTTGGTACTGAAATGTTACCCCGAGCTACACTCGGGAATACCGCCAAGGAGGTTAAGGTAAAAAAAAGTTTGACTTTAGAACCACTTTAACCTATTTTCTTAGCCACTTGCCCTCCAACAGATTTACCCCCCTTCCTGACCAGGCCATTTTTTGCAATACGGCGTTGCGTTACTTTAACTGACAATTGCTCTATCATGCAAAATTGCACCCAAATGGAATTTATGTCCTTTTTTTCTCCACAAACGGAGCTTTCTTTTGGTTGTATTTGGTCGCTGTGTGCTGTGTGTGTTTCCCGTTATGTGCTTTGTGCTGTTTTACTGTGTAAGCATGCTGCTTTGTATTCTCTGCTATATTGCTCCCTACTCGGGAATACAAAATCACGTATATATACGTGCTTTTGCGCAGCCCTGCCGCCCTGTAGAAGTAGTTCTGCTATAGGGCAGTCGGGAAGCAGTTAAAGTTGCACATTTCCCTTACTTCCAATCAGGGGCGGACTGACAACTCATGGGGCCCTGGGACAATAGGGGATCATGGGGCCCCTGTGTTCTTGCCCAAACTCAAAAAAGCCTATGAAAAAGGTACCATGGGCATCTCATGGGGCCCCCTACTAACCGCGGGCCCTCGGGCAGTGCCCGAGTTTCCAAATGGTCAGTCCGCCCCTGCTTCCAATTTAGTTTCTTGAAACAAATGTAAGCTCTCCCTTTATTTCCTGTGTTGTACTTTCATACATGTGTCCAGAGGCAGCTACCAAAGCGTGTTGTTTGACAGGAGAGGTCATGTAAAATTCCCATTGTGAGAAGATACTATTTCTACATGTAATCCTAAATAATCCTGACAGTGTTTATCTAGTGCATTAGTTCCTTTTCTCACATACTCCTGAATTTTCTTCAGTGGATAGATTCACACTGTGAAAACATATTATGAGGATGAATATACAGTGGTAGAACCAGTGATGTCACAACATCTCAGATGACTATTACCATTGGTAATCACTGGGGTAGGCCCCAATGGGAGATGTAAAAATTGGCTTCTGTCAAGTACAAATATTAGTCATTCTGGCATGATAATGACCACTAAAGAAAATGGCGCCCCCTATAGTTAAAGTGATTCTAAAGGCTCAAAGTTTTTTACCTTCATGTATTCAATGCATGAAGGTAGAAAGCCTCCTGTGTGCAGCAGCCTCTAGTGCCCCCCCCCCCCCAATACTTATCTGAGCCTTGGCTCTCCGGGGACTCTCCCTTCTCATTGGCTGAGATAGCAGGGGGATCCACTGGCTCAATCACAACCAGTGAGCCAATGAGGAGAGAGAGGGTGGGGCCAAATTGCGGCTTTGTATTTTCGAATGGACACACAGAGCAGCATCTCAGGAGTGAGCCTGCTTGGGTGCCCTCATAGCAAGTTGCTTGCTCTGGGGGCACTTGGCAGGAGGGAGGGGTCAGGAGCGCTGTTGGGGGACCCAAGAAGAGGAGGAATGGGCCTGCTCCTTGCAAAACCACTTCACAATGCAGGTAGGTATGACATTTTTTTTTGTCTTTAAAATCACTTTAAGGTAGAACTATGTCCTCCTATTAAAAAAAGAACATGCTGCAGCACTTATTTATTGCAAAGTTCCAAAATACCTGTTGATCCTGCCAGTGCAGCAAACCGGATACAGCTTTCTTGGTGTGGCAACGATGCTGCATTGCACCTGCTTGCAGTACAATGGGATAAGAAGACGTTGGGGAGTTGTTACTACTGTTTATGTAGTTTGTCATTCAGATCCTGGCCACACCTAGTAATGCCCATTGCCTTCAGGATTGACAGCATTGCATTGTTGCTGAAACAGCCCCACTGTGTGCTTCAGTGTCTGGGAAGAGGGGCATGTGGGACACAAATAAAGGAGGATTTGGCTCAGTAGGGGAAGGTTAAAGCGAAGTTCCACCTGAAAAAAAAAAAATTCAGCAGCTACAAAAACTGTAGCTGCTGACTTTTAAAATACAGTCACTTACCTGTCCCTCGGTCCAGCGGTGTCCTCACCACCGATGGTTTCACAGGCTGTCCTCTCACCCTGGTGCTGGCATCTTCAGTGTGGGCACCCGGCTGTAACAGCTTGCAGCTTCACAGCCGGGTGCCCACTGCACATGTGCGAGAAGCGCTGTGCTTTGTGAATAGCCCTGTAGTCTTCTGGGACTACAGGGAGGGAGGCGGGGAGGAGAACTTTTTCTTCCGAAGTGGGAGCGGGAACCTGTCAAATTCGGGTACCTGCTCCCCAAAGGTGCCAATCCTTAATGGGGAAGCGGAGGACAAAGACTCAAAGCGGAACTTCCCCTTTTGGTTGGAGCTCCACTTTAAGGAAGTTTTTGTTGTTAACGTTACAAGGTTTGTGCTTCACCTAGTACCTGGATTTGGTACTTTTTTTTTACGTTGCTATACAGAAGCCTTTACTTGTACTTTAAAGTTGGCATGGAACATTTTTTATGGAGAGCATGGCAGTTCTAAAACACTAGTTATATATTTAAGTGATGACTTCGACCTCACAAAATATAAAGCCCATTCTCTTTTTCTGAATGCTTGGTGAACTGGTTATTTGGTTAATACTATGACCCTATAGATATGGTGTATTTTGTTAAATTTTTACTTCATGGATTTTGTTTTTTTTCCAGATCGGCCAGTTTGTGTGGGTATGTGTATGTTTGTCTATGATTACAATAGGAAAAGCATCTTTAATGGCGGGGACTCGAGTGACTAGATCGGTATTTCTCAACTTTTTTACAGTCAAGGCACCCTTTAAAATTCTGCACAAACTCGAGGCACCCCATTCTAAAATGTAAAAAACTAAACAAATTTTTTTACATAATGCAGCAACATTTACACACTTGGGACACCCTACGTTAGAGGTGATTTATCCTTTCAAGCAAACACACCTTTGCACACTGGTACTGACTAGTATTTCAGCATTTCTCTTCTCCCTCACTCAGCTAATGTGACCCAGTGCTGACGGAGAGGGCAGGGGAGAGGCAAACAAGGATGCTGTACAGGCTCCCAAAGTCCTCTAATGACATCAATGGTTGTCAGGATGCCGGTGGCTAGAAGGTTGTAGTGGTGCACAGTGAAAACCTGTGGCTTTGCGGAACTAAAAGGCAGGCTTAATCCACCCTCTGATTTATATACAATTTCTGGGCAATTTTTAGGCATTTTGCTAGGGAACCCCTGAAGACACCTGAAGGCACCCAAGATGCCTGGGCACCCTGGTTGAAAAAGGCTAAACTAGATCAATCTTCTTTCTAATTTTACCACCACACATACAGTATATGTTGCGGCACAGAGCTGGATCATTTTCCATGCCGCCATATACTGAATATGCATTGTTGTTAGGTGCCCGGAGCATGCTCAGTCACGCAGCCCCAGCAATATGACCACACATTGTGAAATAAGGACCAATAGAAATGAAATAAAAAGAATAAAGCTGGTGCAATACAGGGTCAGGTGGTAAGGTTTATTTTACCTTCCATCGTTAAGCAGTTAAAGCACTACTAAGGGCTCATGTACACTGCAGCTGATAAACTCACGTTTAGGAGATGTTTTTTCAGCAGCCCCTGAACTTACCCTAATGTTTTCCTATGTGTCCATGTACACATCGTCGTTTACAGGCATTTGAGTTTACAGTCATTTTTTGAACGTAGAAAACTTGCGTTCAGCAGTCGATTTTATCAGCGTTTCAAACGCAAAACGCTTGTAAATGCGGATAAACGGCTGTCCAGAGCCTTTTTTCATCATGGAAAATGCCTGCAACGCATTTTCAAGGTACTCAGATGGACAAAACACTGAACACAGGATGTTCCTACCAAGCTTGTCACACATTGTAATGACCAATTCACACCTCAGACCTCTCCCACTTCAGGATTGACAGCATTGCATTGTTGCTGAAACAGCCCCACTGTGTGCTACAGTGTTTGGGAAGAGGGGCATGTGGGACACAAATAAAGGAGGATTTGGCTCAGTAGGGGAAGGTTAAAGCGGAGTTCCACCTGAAAAAAAAAAAACTGTAGCTGCTGACTTTTAAAATACAGTCACTTACCTGTCTTTTGAAACAAAAGATTTGTTAATGATCATGCACACCTCAAATTCCTCATGAAGACCCCCTGCCAGGTGGCCTTAATGACTCACTCCACTAGACACCTTTCGTGCACTTGGAAACAAAAGAAATGTTAACGAGCAACTCACACCTAAGCTAATCTCAACACGTACTGCTGTCTCTGCTTCTACTCTCTGTATTTCTCCGATACAGTCTGAAATAGTTAATAATTTACCACTTTTCAGTGCATTCTGGGCATTTGGGAGGTTCTCCTGTGCTTATCTTTAAAAAATGCGTTATGCAAACGCGTCTAAACAGATGTTTTTTAACCTACGTTTTCCAGCAGTCAGTTTTCATCATTCAGAAGTGTCCCGTGTACATAGGGCCTAAATGTGTTGGTCCCACATAAACAAATAAAAGATACTTGACCTGCATATGTTCACTAGGTCAGTACATGTAGAAAAGCTTTGCAAGTTGGGGCCTAGGGGGAGAAAGGTAGGCAGACCTTTCTTGTTTTGTTTGACTAACATAACATTGTAGGTGGGGGGCTATTGATTAAAGCAAAACGTAAATTGAAAAAAATTAGAATAAAAGTTTTACCCATAGTGACCAACCCAATTCCTTATTTTGTTTTTTCCAGACAATAAATCCTACGCCCTATGGGCAACAACTCTCTTTGCTGGCCATTTTCTGTTTTTCCATTTTATTTTATCACTACACAGAAAAAAAGAGTATTTCAGTAAAATATGCATTCCATTGTGAATGAATAATGATTAAAATTCTGTTTTGTATTTACACTGTACTAATAATTGTATTGGGAGGTACAGTAGACAGTGCCTCTTCTCATATGACTTGTCTTTACCTCATGTTTTCATGGCCATTTGTAAACCCCCTGGGATTGTATGCTGCCTGCTGAGAACCTGACAGACTGGTTTGTACAGATCTGGAGGAAATGAGAATAATATCGGTTTTGTTGTTGCTGCTTTGGTGAAGTAGACGTTTTATTTTTCCGTTTGAATCAAGAAACAATAGAGTCCATGGCTATTATGACTGACTTAATACTACATTAGAGAAAATCTGTATTGTTATTAATAGAGGGTTTTTAACAGATGATTACTGTAGTGTATTAGATTAGCAATCCATTTTATTTTTAGGACAATTGTATGTCAGATTTTCAGAGTACATTGCACAATTGACAACAGTCTAGTCGGCTTTCAGTCCTACCATAAACCATTTTCAGATTCCTTCCATAGACACAATTTAAACAAATGTTTACTAATCCAAACTACCACACCATGGCAACAGTATATAGTAAACAAATTATAAAACAATTAAATGAATGCTAAAATGACATAAAAATGGTATAAAAGTGTTTACATAAACATCGAGAGCATACAATTGATCAATCTGATGTCAGCCGACTCTTCAAGTAGTGAAAGAATTGAGGATGATTAAATAGGACATCTGGAAGAGGAATCCATTAAAGCTGAAGTTTGGCTAAAAAAAATTTTTTTCTCTACAGTTTAGTTACATTACTTACCTAATGAAGAAAGCTCCACGATGTGCAGACTGCTGGGTTCTATGGAAATCTTCACTGCAGGGCTGCCCTGCTGCCGAACTTCCAGCATTTTTGGGGTTAACAGCTTCGGGTCTCCAGGCTCAGCTGCACTAAAGATAATTCTTCTATAACTACATATACCATCCCACCTGAATGTGAAGGCTTTATACAACCACACTGAACAATTTCTAGTCAGTTATATCTGTTTATTTTCCATATGAACAAAAAATAGGCAGGGGGAAATTTTCCTCACATGAGGTATGACTGGTGAGAAAGGGTACAGCATATGAAAGAAGTGGAGAGAAGGGAAGGTGGACTCAGTGGATTGCAATATTCATATAGTTAATTCATAATAAAAATCATTTATACTTTACAGTAATATAGAAATCTTAGATATAAATGGTTGTGAAATACAGTCAAATACAGTTTTTAAGGATGTGTATTGTTGTCCCATATGGGGTTTCTCACACAGTCCAGAGTCCAGTGGTGAACAAGGCTGTTTTACCAAGGAGGTTGGTACCAGAAGCAGAGGTTTGGTTCTAAGACTACGTTCACATTAGCGTTGTGTGCAGGTGGCAGAGAGGCGTTTGGGAAGCGTTTTTACCACTTCCCAAACGCCTCTGCCAATTCTGCACATTACAGCACATGATGCTGTTCTAACGGGAGCGTTTGCGTTGCGTCGCGGCAAAACAGATGCCTCTGGACGATTCAGGAGGAGTTGAAACCTCCTATTCTCGTCTACGGTGCCGCTCCGCAAACGCCAGGCCGGCATTTGCGGTGCAGTTGTGGGGCGTTTGCGGAGCAGTAACACCACTCAAACTTCATTATAGGCGTTTGTGGGGCGTTATTAACGCTCGGCAAACGCCTAGCAACTGCCGCTAAACCGCACATGCGGCGTTTGCGGAGCGTTTGCTGAGCGTTAAAAAATGCTCTGCAAACGCCGGACCAACGCTTGCCAAACGCTATAGGGGCATTTGGCAAGCGTTGGTAAAACAGCCAAGTGTGAACGAGCCCTTAAAGATTTGGCGGCAGAGTATTCCTATCATATGCACTAGGTGAGCTGCACAGCTAATTACGAGTTCACAGTCCTTGGTGTTTATTTATTAATAGTGTAAAGAATTGTGAATTTTCACTTATGTTAGTGAATAAGGTGAATCAAAGTGAAAATGACCTTTGCAAATAATTGCTTGCAAAGCTAGGAATATATAACTTAGATTGTTGTACCTACTCTAAACTTTGTTGACTTCCATTCTGACTTCTTTCCTTAAAACTGTTCAAAGCACATTATCTCAATCCCCATTGGCCCCAAAAGTGCAAACTACAATTTGTTCTCAAAGTCAAAACACATGGGTTATATAGGATTGAAAAAATCCTCATTGTATCACCTGTACAGTTGTACACATATCAAGAGTACTTGAGTTGTGAGGGAACCACTCCACTAATCTTTTGATTTAACCTTAACAAACCAATACCAGATGGTTACTCTTTGCAACCTATCCAGGGAGGCCTGGAGTAGAAGAAAAGAAGAAGACATGAACGTAGGGATGGCAAGACAGGGGTTAAAGGGGGTTGGGAGAAGAGAGTCCCATTAGTTAAGGGAGGAGTCCAAGTGGTTTTAAGGAGGGAGCAGGTGGAGCCACAGGGGGTGGTCTGACAGGGTGTACCAGGGGTCTTCAGTCAGAAGAGGGTTTTGACAAGGCGAAAAAGGGTGCAAGGTCCTTGTAGGTTACTGTGAGGACAAGAAAGGTACTTTGTAGGGACCCATCTGAGGTACAGCTTCCAGTTGTTCTGATGGGGGTATCTGCGGTAGTTGTCTCCGAGTTGGTGGTGTTGTGACTGGAGGCCTAGTTAAGCAGGATGCAGGTATTCTCTTTTTGATGCCTATTGGGACCTTGAAAACCTATGTTATACTGTGTTTTTGTTATTTAAATGTTATTTATTGATGGTTGTAATAAAAGGCCATTTGGGCCATTAACTCCAGTTTTGTTGTCTGTGTGGTTACTTGAGATAAAAGGAGGTAGGTAATGGTCAGGGGGGACTGGAACAAGCCATCTTTAGTCCCCTGGTCATGGCTGGGAAGAACTATCCCACTAATATTCAAATCCAGTCCAGTAATTGAGACTACCCTGAAAGTTGTCCTCCAGTCAGTAACTCCTCCAAACTCCTCTGTAAAATTCACCAATCATAGGTCACCCAGGTTTCCTTCCAGCAAGCCAAGAAGCCAAGTATGACTTAGTGTTGCCAGGGCAGAGGGATGGAAATCAATCTAAGACATTTAAATGGTGACCCCCCCCCCCCCACCACACACACACACACACACACACTCCTTTCCCTTTAGGGACAAATTTGGCACTTTCTTACCAGTCAATTTAAAAATCATCCTCCTAAAGAGGAATTAAACCCTTGTATAAATCTCTTTTTTAACCCCCCCCCTCCATTATCTATTTTTAATTGGTCATCCTAAATAAACATACTCACACATTCAGCACATGTAGTGGTATTGTGTTGTGATCCGCTGCTTTGCTGCTGCACAACAGGTCCTGCAGTACCATGTTGGTCTCTGACATCATCACTAGCCAGCTGTCACTTCCTGGTTCTTGCATCTGGCCTCCTGATGACGCACATTAGGCCCTTTATCCTCCAGTGTTGACTTTTAAGCTAATGCCTCCTGGGATACGTGATGTGCATTTTCCGGGAGGCAAGATTATACATCATTTTTGTCTAAGCAACAACGAAGGCAGCGGGCTGACTGGACTTATAACTTAGGAAAAAAGGTGACGCTTTTTAGATTGAACAAGGAGGGGAATACAATGGTAAAAACTGTAGTTACATTTAGAAGGAATGCATGAATCACTGGCGGTGGTCCTTGAATCACTGTGAGGATCAGTTTCAAAAAACCTGGTTCTGCTAGATGGAGTACTCTTGTTTTCATAAATATTGTCAGGCCACCTCAGTTTCCTAAATTGTGGTATTAAGAACCCAACCCCCCTCCCTATTTCCAAACTTTTCCCCTAACTAATGTAGCCAAATGCTTGGGTAAGAATGAATAGTGAAAGAAACACTGGCTGCAGCTGTTCTCTGTAGCTGATTCTCTCTGGTGCTGAACTGGTTAGCAGCTGTATTAGTGGGAGGAGGTTGCTGCAGAGCAGAAAGTGTTTAATAGACTGATTCAGGCAGCACTGCGCTGTGGAAACTGTAGTCCAAAGGAAAGGGACACTACTGTAATCAAGAGCTTTTGAACTGCATTTCCCTAAGGGAGATTGCCAAGAGGAGAGGCATAAGCTGCATTTTCTCAGGCTGTACATGTCAAGGTCCTACCTTTTCTCAGAGTTGTGTTGCTCCATGTGCTGGCATCCATCTTAGGTTTCTGCAAAGCATGGTGGGAGCCTTTATGCTTTCATGCCTCGGTGGCTCCTCCTCCAGAAGGGTGTGGCTGATCACATTTAAGCCTGCTGTCTGCAATGGCTCTTTGCATTCGTGTCCTGTATGTTTCCTTGCAGCAAGCTCTTGTTCTGTTCTTATTGCTCTCCTGGTAATCGACTCGGCTTGGACAAGACTATTCTCTGCTTTAACCCTTTACCTGACCTCACGTTGCTGAACCCAGCCCGTGACCTGAGTATTCTTTGCCTACCGTCTTGTACTGTCTGCTCCGTTGTTATAGACCCGGCCTGTCTGACCACACTACACGTTGTCCCATCTAGCTCCTACCAGCTGTACGCCATTGGCGGCACTCGTTACTGCAGCTGGGGTTACTCGGGGGGCCGCGACCTGGTCTCAGGCTGCGTCAAGTCCATCCCCATTATCAGGGGCCCTGGTGAAGGGCAGCCTGGGGCTTAGGCTCCGCGCCCTGAGGGACTCTGGTCTGTGGGTAGTGGCTGTCGTCAGTTGCTGCGTGACCTTACCATAGGCCTGCCTGCCCATTCCATCGCTCCTGCCCTGACAGTACAGGACACAGCTTCCAATTGCCATGAGGGACAGAGTGCACCATCACTGCTGCATAATGGGGACCTGAGCGGGATCCAGAGTCTCCCGGGTGCAGAGCAGAGAGTGGACTAATTGCTGTGTGCAACTGTATCGTTGGGCCTGGTGAGCTGCTGCTGTGGGGATTTACTATCTGCTGCTAGAGAAACCAAGTCCTTTAGGATCTGACCATACAGCCATTTAGTAGACTTATTCTACTGCTTTGGGACTATTCTCATGTGCACCAACAGTACAACTGGGCCCTGATGCTAGCCAGCTGAAGAGTCAGGATTAAAGACAGCACCTTTACAGTTGCTATACATAGAACTTTACCTATTGCTTATGCTAAGAGGTACCTCGCAAGCGACACTGCATCATATCCTAGCCATTATCCTTGACAGCACTCTAGACTAGTTATAGTATTAAAGTGTACAATCCAAACGCACACGTTCCTACGTTAAATATGGCTGTGTGTATAAGTGGGTGCTGCTGCGACCGTCGGCTGGAACCGAACAGAATCAGCAAGGGAGAATGTCACCAACACACTGAGGATCACCAATATGGGTCCAAAATTTTTAATGAATGATCACATAGTTACAGCAAAGCAACGTTTCGGAGTCTCGCAGGACACATGCCTGATGAAGGGGTCCTGCGAGACTCTGACACGTTGCCGTGCTGTAACTATGTGATCATTCATTAAAACTTTTGGTCCCATATTGGTAATCCTTGGTGTGCTGGTGACATTTTCCCTTAGTTATAGTATCATTCACATTGCAGTTAATGCTTATATGCACTGTTTATTGCTGGCTTTTAGGATTTATGTGCTGATTCCAGTCTAGTGGTACATAACTCTATTGTAAGTTACTTTGCCATAGTGATTATACTGTCTAGCAGAATGTGTCTGAACCTACCTGCTGTGTGCTCATTTATGCTCAAACATTCATTCTAACCCGTACCAACACATTGAGTTCATTTACCACTAAACAGACTTGTTTCTATTTCCTGGAACTGACTCACAACCAAGTCAAAGGTATTTGCACTTGTGTTCTTATAAGTGCTTGCAGTGACTTTCATTGAGCCAGGTGTGTCAGAGGGGCTGAGGTTGTTCTTGGTGTTGGGATGCAGAACAGAAAACCCAGATTACCAAGTGGCTCCTGTGGGAGTAGCGCTATGTGAAATAGAAAGAGTTAAAAATGACTGTCCTTTAGCTTATCATATTAGGAAAGCTCAGTCCATTCTGGTATTGCAGTTCATAGTTGAGGGTGGTGCATTGGACTCTATCTTGGCTGTAAGGTCATTGTACTATTATTATGTATTATATCTTCCAGCACAAAATCTTTATTATGTCTGCCTGCAGAAACACTATCTATGTGTGAAATAAACATTCTTGTATTTAGGTTTTTGTGTTCAATTGTGTGATGTTCTATAGTAAGGAAATTCTACAGCAAGTAGTCTTGTATTAGGTGTTGTCCTTTGTGCCCTCTGTTGTGTCATTTACTAGCTGACTGTATTTACTATAAACTGTGTGTATGGCTCAACAAGATACAGTAATCCTATCCACCTCTTATAATACTGTATGTCTTTAAGCTCTAGTCTTAGTAATATAGTGTTGAATCTAATGTGGTGTATTGCGTATTTGCTGTACTGCAGATTGTGTCAAAGTTTTAAAAAGGCTTGGCTATAGTTGCATAACTGGTTTTGTCTCCCGTCACCTATCACACACAAAACAATCTTACAAAACACTTATTTAAAGGGTCTTTATTGTCCATACATCATGAAGGCAAGTCTTTCCTTACTGAGATCCCTCACACTGATTTTCTCACAGCCTGCATTAGAAGCTTCAGTAAGACAGAGAGTTTGCATAATTTATTGGCTGGAGGACATCCAGCATCATCTATTTCTTTCCTCCCTAGCTGAACTGTATCTGGCCTGTCTCTTTAATTTTTTCTGGAGGCCCAGCATCACATGTGTGGATTACCTAGGGCTGTCTGCATGGAACTAAAGCCTACCTAATTGTTCACACTCTTCCAGACTGACATCCACACATCAAGGCATTTTAATATTTGCATAACTCTCAAGATCCAGCCCACTGCTTACAACAGGGCTGAGGGCTCTTAAAAGGAGTATTGAGGCAGGGTGCTGCGATGTTTTTAGAAAGCTATGTATAGCACCATGCCCAGTGGTGTATTTAGGTTTTGTGCTGCCCTATGGCAACACAAAAATCAGCAACCCCGCACCCCCCCACAGAGAGAGCCTGACATTGACCAACAACACCCCTGCCCCTCACCCGAGAGAGCCTTCCAACTGCCCCCCATACACCAGCCACCATTCCCCATGGCAAGAGAGAGAGAGAGAGACACTCACCTTAACACCTCCAGACATCCCTGTGAACGAGAGTCGGGCTGTGTATACACTGTCATGAAACTCGCAGCCTCTCTCGGAACCCACCAGGTCCCCATGTGTCCCTTCTTCCATCCATTCTTCTGAGGGGCAGTGCTGCCCCCCCTGAAAAATGCAGCCCTAGCCAAATGCCTTGATTGCCTTGTGGTAAATACACCCCTGACCATGGAAGTCTATTTCATCTGCCACAATCTGCCTGCATAACATAGAAAAGTACAGAGACACTGTGATGACACCACTTGGTCTAAAATAAGGTATGAAATGAAGATTTGAAAAGTTCTATTTAAAAAAAAAAATGCATTAGCAGGTTGATATGAGGGGAAAGGAGGACCTAGAAAGTTAAATATATACAGTTTAGTCTTAGCACTCATTGTTGTGAGACAGCCTCCAGAATGCTTGGCCAACCTTGAAGTCAAATACATTGGTCCATCTACATGCCATGGTATGGTGAACTTTGCAGAGCCTTTACTGGGCACATTTATTAATATATTATAATAATATCTCAGCTTTATTATGATAATCCTTTGGTGCCTTTATGGAGCAGTAAAACACTTGTGAATAATAGTAGACATACAGCTGATATTTCTGAGGTATATCGAGGCAAGACGTTCTACGATGTTCTTGTCTTTGCTGGATCTGTGCAATTCTGAAAGTGGAACTATATCCTCCTATCCTTTAAAGCCAAGGAAGCTGACATCTTAGCCTAAGTTTGATGTGGAGTTGCCATGCTGCTGCACATGTGATCAGTTATGACACCAGCCATTTGATGGCCTGACAGCTCAGCTAAAAGCTAACATATCATAGCACATTAGTAACTGTAACAGGTATCATTCAGGGACTGCCTTGATTGTAACTGTTTTGGGAAACAGTTATATCGGTGGGTTACGTTCCGTTTTAACCATACCCGAGCAACACATACTGAAGACACTGTTTAATTCATTTTTCATATTCAAAGCAAACTCACCAATCTGTTCATGCCTCCATGCTTTATTTTTTTGAGAATCACTTTGAAAAACACCCCCTAGCTTGTCTATCCAGGGCCATTTTGAGTAAGGGCAGATGGTTCATGGAGCATTTACTTCCTAGAAACTATCAGCCCGTAGCTTAGGCATGCAGGCAAGAGGGTGTGCTTAGCTGAGAAAGCCCCTCTTCCAGATAACAGAAAAAAAAATATCCATGAAGACTCCTGGGATATATGACATCATTTTGTCCTAGGCCAGAAACCAGGAAGCAACTGAAGAAATGGAAAGAAATTTTTTTTTAAAACATGTAAATATAACAGACATTCCAAACTATTAACTAACACTTACAATATAAGGATTACAAATAGTTATTGATTGAGAGAGTTTAGTTCTGCTTTAAATGACCCAGGGGGTGAAGCCCCTCACTTATATGCCACTGTTGTAAGAATTGCATTAACTAGTTGCCGACCACAAATGACGCCTACACTGCGGCCGGCCCGTTCTGGGAGGGCGTCATATGACGTCCTCCCAGAACGCGCTCTCCTGCGTGCCTCCGGGAGCGCACACCCGGCGATCTCCGTGATCACTGTGTCCTACGGACACAACTGATCACGCGATGTGGTAAAAGGCCAATCACAGGCCTTTTACCACGTGATCAGCCATGTCCAATGACACACTGATCACAGGGAAATGCAATTGCCGGTTCTCGGCTGCACTTTCCTCACGCTGTCAAAACGTAGGGAAAGTACTGCCGAGAACCGTCAATTGTCAGAGCAGGGATCGGCACCGATCATCAGGGCACTGATGATCAGTGCCCTGATGATCAGTGCCCAGCAGTGCCACCCACCAGTTCTCTCCACTTGTGCCCAGCAGTGCCGCCAACCTGTGCCCAGCAGTGCCACCCACCTGTGCCCACCAGTGCTCACCAGTGCCACCCACTGTACCCAGCAGTGCCACCCAGCAGTGCCACCCACCTGTGCCCAGCAGTGCCACCCACCTGTGTCACCCACCAGCAGTACCACCCACTTGTGTCACCCACCTGTGCCTAGCAGTGCCACCCACCTGTGCCCATCAGTGCCACCCACCAGTGCCCACCAGTGCCACCAGTCAGTGCCCAGCAGTTGTGCCAGTCAGTGCCCAGCAGTTGCGCCAGTCAATGCCCAGCAGTGCCACCAGTCAGTGCCCAGCAGTGCTGCCAGTCAGTGCCACCTATCAGTGCTGACTATCAGTACCCATCATCAGTGCCGCCTATCAGTGCCTCCTATCCGTGCCACCTCATTAGTGTTGCCTATCAGTGCTGCCTATCAGTGCCCTTCAGTGCTGCCTATCAGTGCCCATCAGTGCCGCCTATCAGTGCCCATCAGTGCTGCCTATCAGTGCAGCCTCATCAACGCACATCAGTAAAGGAGAAAAATTACCTGCTAAATTTTATAATAGAAACAAAGAAACTTTTTTTTTCAAATGTTTTGCTTTTTTTTGTTTATAGCACAAAAAATAAAACACCCAGCGGCAAGTAAATACCACCAAAAGAAAGCTCTATTTGTGAGAAAAAAATGATAAAAATTTCATATGGGTACAATGTTTTATGACCACGCAATTGTCATTCAAAGTGCAACAACGCTGAAAGCTGAAAATTGGCCTGGTAAGGAGGTGCCTGGTTAACCACTTGCCTACCAGGCACTTATACCCCCTTTATGCCCAGGCCAATTTTCAGCTTTCAGTGCTGTTGCATTTTGAATGACAATTGCGCGGTCATGCAACATTGTTCCCATATGAAATTTTTATACAAATAGAGCTTTCTTTTGGTGATATTTACTCGCTGCTGGGTGTTTCATTTTTTGCGCTATAAACAAAAAAAGAGCAAACATTTTGAAAAAAAAAAAGATTTTCTTTGTTTGTATTATACAATTTAGCAAACAGGTAATTTTTCTCCTTTGCTGATGTGCGTTGATGAGGCGGCACTGATAGGCGTCACTGATGGGCACTGATAGGCAGCACTGATGAGCTGGCACTGATGATGCGGGACTGATATGCAACAATGATGGGCACTGATAGGCAGCACAGATGGGCACTGATAGGCAGCACTGATGGCAGCACTGATGGATGGCACTGAATGGTGGCACTGATTGGTGGCACTGCTGGGCACTGACTGGCAGCACTGCTGGGCACTGATGGGTGGCACTGCTGGGCAGCACTGATGAGCGGCATTGATGGGTGGCACTGCTGGGCACTGGTGGGTGGCACTATTAGGCACTGATGGGCACATGTGGGTGACACTACTAGGCACTGATGAGCACAGGTGGGTGGCACTGATGGGCACTTGTGGGCGGCACTGCTGGGCACAGGTGGACGACACTGGTGGGTGGCACTGCTGGGCACTGATCATCAGGGCACTGATCATCAGTGTCCTGATGATCGGTGCCGATCCGTCCTCTGACAATTGCCGGTTATTGGCAGTACATTCCTCACGCTGTGACAGGGCTGATCACATGTTAAAAGGACGCTGTGATTGGCCTTTTACCACATCACGTGATCAGCTGCGCGCAGGAGGGCACGTTCTTGGAGGATGTCATATGACGCCCTCCCTGAACTGGCCGGCCGAGGTGAAGCCATCATTCGGCTATCTGCGGTCGGCAAGTGGTTAAGGAGGGGCAAAAGGGGCAGCTGAACTGGGTCCAGTCACTGCTGTGTGGCCCAAAGCAGCTGCCCCATACTTGCCAACTGTCCTGGTATACTTTCTCTTGTCCCTTGAAGTCTTCGTCCCACGCTGTATCCCAATATCTCAGTGTGAAGTACTGTCACTTATGCTGCCCGGCTCTGCCCATTGCCATGTACAGATGACTCGTGTGCAGACTATGTCAGCTTTCATAAGTAAATGTAAATAACACTGGAATTCAAATGTATATTATGCCCCCCTGAGGTTCCAGCCTCTATCACCTCTACTGAATACTGCCCACTGGAGAGGTAAACAGGGGCATGCTTGAATGACCTGCCTGCAACTGAGGTCACCGAGCCTACCAAAGGCCTGTTCTGCAAATGTAAGCAAAATTGGGGGGGGTGCAGAGGTAGCCAGAAAAGAAATTAGGTGAGCAAGGAGGGGATGTACAGAGGTAGGGAAGGTGGGTACAAAGAGTGGAGATGTAGAGTTGAGGGGGAGGTTGAAGTAGAAAGGAAGGGGGAGGTTTGGGGTACAGAGGTTAGCAGGGAAATTTAGGATGCAAAGGTGTACTGACAGGGTGGATAAAGGTGTACGTCACATGTAGAGTCAATTGGCTTCTCTATGTGCTAGGAATGTGGAAAAAGGTCCCTGACCCGTTTTCAAAATCACACTGAGCCCTACAGTGCCATAGCTCCATGAATTTTGGTGCATGTGAAAAGACGCATGTCAGCAGATACGTGAGGGTGTCATTAACAATTAATGGCACTGCTGTGGGCAACATGTTTCTGTGGCGTCAGGAGAGCGATTTTGAATGTGTTCCCGAACACGCATAAATGTGAACATCGACTAAATGTCTCAATTACATTGGTGGCCAGTGTATATCGTCTTGTTACATTGGGGCATGTGTAGAATCTTTTCATTCACACTAGTGGTCAGTGTGAATGTCCCCCTTACATTGGTGGTCATTGTAAATCCCACCTTACATTGGTGGTCACTGTGAATGCTCCTATTACATTAGTGGTCCGTGTAAATCCCCTTTACATTGGTGGCGAGTGTAGAAACTCCTCTGAAAATTGGGTAAAAAATCCTAACTTGCATTTGTGATCAGTGTCAAATCCTCCCTTATAATGGTGGTCCATGTAGAAGCCTCCCTTAAACTGGTGGTTAGTGTAAGTCCCACCTTACACTGGTGGCCAGTGTAAAATGTATTGCTTGTTGGTGTAAAATCCCCCATTACACTGGTTGTCATTGTAAATTCTTCATTAAATTGGTGGTTAGTGCAAATTCCCCATTACATTGGTGGTCAGTGTAAGTTTCCCTTTACATTGGTGATATGTGCAGAATTGTCCTTAACCTGATGTTCAATGTAAATCCCCCCTAACATTCATGGTCAGTGTAGAAATGCCACCTCCCACCACCGTCTAGCACTGTCACTGAACCCATCCCCTAACAAGCATTGTCACTCATTCCATCCCCCCATGCACTGTCACGTATTCCATCCTCCCACCACTGCCACTTAGACCCCCCCCCCCCCAGCACTGCCACTGATCACACCAAACCCCTCCCAGCACTTCCACTGATCCCAGGATTCCTAGGATCTCTAGGAGTTTTCTATCTCAGTCCATGGGGTGCAAGCAGTGAGAAGATGATGTGCTGTAACCTTCAGCAACCAATCAGTGAGACGTAATTAAGTGCTGTAGCCTCTAGCAACCAATCAGTGAGCTGTAATGATATGCTGTAACCTCTAGCAATCAATAAGTGGTAATGATGCACAGTAACCTCTAGCAACCAATCAGTGAGTGGTAATTATGTGCAGTAACCTCTAGCAACCAATCAGTGAACAGTAGTGATCTACTGTAATCTCTAGAAACCAATCAGTGAGCAATAAAGATGTGTAATAACGTCTAGTAATCAATCAGCAGTAATAATGTGCTGTAAGCTCTAGCAACCTACCAGTGAGTGGTAAGGATGTACAGTAACCTCTAGCAACCAATGGGTGAGCGGTAATGATGTGCAGTCACCTCTAGCAACCAATCAGTGAGTGGTACTAATGTGCAGTAGCCTCTAGCAACCAATCAGTGACCAGTAATGATGTGCAGTAACCACTAGCAACCAATACGCAAGCATAAACCATGTGCTGTAGCCTCTAGCAACTAATCATTGAGTTGTAATGTGTGCTGTAACCTCTATTAAGCAGTCAGTGAGCTGTTAATGATATGCTGTAACTTCCGGCCACCAATCACAATTGGTGCCTGATCTGCTGCAGTAAACTGATTTTGAGTCTAGCTGCTATTTATTGTATGTCTCAGAGCAGGTGGCGAGCAGAATTGTGTGTGTGTGTGTGGGGGGGGGGTTAGGGGTCCAGGAAAATGTTTGCCCAGGGTCCAATCAATATTAAAGACGGCCCTGTTATATATCATACAGTATTTGTAGCAACTATTCCAGTGAACACACTTTCAATCTCAGGTACTCTTGGGGCCCATTCACACTAAAGGGACCCATTGGGATGTACAGTATTAACGCATGCACATTAACACGCATTATAGCATGTTTTCAGTGCAGTTCGTTGATATCAATGGGCTACATTGCTCCACATTGGATGAAAAAATGTGCCTGACCCTTTTTTCATAATGCAGCACACAACAATGCATAGTATGTTTGTTTTGGAGTATTGCAGTGCATCATGCATTGTTCTCTACTGTACAGTACATGGCACCGCAAGGCAGTGCACATGGATCAGGTGCATTAGCATGTACTGTTTTAGAGCATGTTGCTGCAATACACAAATATGAATGGACCATTAAATTGAAACTGACCTGGTTAAAATAATTTCAATGGTAAAAATAATGATCAATTTCTAGAACATCATTGTTCAGTAGAGGCTTTGACACATGACAGTTACATGACAGGCTGGGGCCTAAGCTCCAGGAGGGTTAGGGTGTAACCTATACTTGGCTAGAAATTGATGCCCTAAATACTGCATGTAATCCATGGAAGCTACACAAGGACACGTGGGGCAAATTAAAGACTATACCATCTACTTTCGGGTACAAGATGCATGCAATCTAGCAGGTTAGTTGACATTAAGGCCCTTAGTCCTTCTGAGATTTACAGATTCCTTGATTGCATGTAAGTGAAATGATAGAAAGTCAGCACTGTTATGAATGCAGTATAACCAGGAGCGGACTGACCATTTGGAAACTCGGGCACTGCCCGAGGGCCCCAGGTCAGTAGGGACCCCATGAGATGCCCCTGTTACCTTTTTCATAGGCTTTTTTGAGTTTGGGCAAGGACACAGGGGCCCCATGATCCCCTATTGCCCGGGGGCCCCATGAGTTGTCAGTCCGCCCCTGAGTATAACTGTAGAAAAGTATAACAATATACAATGGAGAGGGATTAGATGTCAGGTTGTGGTTGTTGTCGTTGTTCCCATTAGGAAGATTGACTCGCTCAATATGTCCTGGTGACCATTATCACTGAAAGTGACAGTGAAACAAAATCCCAAATTTTGAGTAGTCACCAGAACAAGGGAATTCTTCCAATGGTAACACTAGCTCTGGTGATTACCAGAGATTTCCCTCACCTGCAGTCCCAATGCAAATGCAAAGTAATTTGCTTGTTTCCTGTGGAGTCAGTTCATGGTGGCTGGCCCTGAAAAAGATTTTTCAGCGCAGTGGGCAGTGGCAGAAACCACCACATCCCAACACCGCTGCATGAATAGAACCTTCCTGCCCAGGGCCAATTTTCAGCTTTCAGCGCTGTTGCACTTTGAATTGTGTGGTCATGCAACACTGTGCCCATATGAAATTTTTATGATTTGTTTCACACAAATAGAGCTTTCTTTTGGTGGTATTTACTCACCACTGGGTGCTTTATTGTTTGCGCTATAAACATAAAAAGAGCAAAAATTTTGAAAAAAAACCCCCCAGACTTTTGTTTCTATAATAAAATTTAGCGAACAGGTAATTTTTCTCCTTCACTGATGTGCATTGATGAGGCTGCACTGATAGGCAGCACTGACGGGCACTGATAGGCGGCACTTATGAGCAGGCACTGATATGCAACAATGATGGGCACTGATAAGTGGCACTGACTGATGGCACTGACTGGCAGCACTGCTGGGCACTGACTGGCGGCAGTGCTGGGCACTGATGGGTGGCACTGCTGGGCAACACCAATGTGTGGCACTCATGGGTGGCACTGCTGGGCACTGATCGGTGGCACTGCTGGGCACAGGTGGGTGGCACTGCTGGGCACTGATGGGTGGCACTGCTGGGCACAGGCGGGCTGCACAGGTGGGCTGCACAGGTGGGTGGCACTGCTGGGCACCGATCATCAGTGCACTGATCATCAGTCCCCTGATGATCGGTGCCAATCCCTCCTCTGACAATTTCTGGTTATCGGCAGTACTTTCCTCACGCGTGAGGACAGTGCAGCCGATAACCGTCAACTGCATTTACCATTGATCTGCTGTGTCATTGGACATGGCTGATCATGTGGTAAAAGGCCGCTGTGATTGGCCTTTTACTACCTCATGTGATCAGCTGTGTCCATAGGACACAGCGTTCAGGGAGATCTCCGGGTGCACGCCCCCGGGGTGCGCGGGAGGGCGCGTTGTGGGAGGACGTCATATGACACCCTCCCAGATCTGGCTGGCTGCAGTGAGGTCGTCATTTGGCTATCTGCGGTTGCAAGTGGTTAAAGGACTTCCATGATCATAGCATATGCTTTCATTTTACTACATTGGCATTGTAATACAGTTCCAAATCACATGGCAAGTCACACAAGGCGGCAATGGAATCGTTCAAATCATCGCAAAACATAACAAGCCCTCCCTTACTGTATTCAAAATGAAAAAAAAAGTTTTGCCTTCAGTTCTACTTTAGCCTGGGTTCACATATATGCGACTCGGTACATCGCATGTGATTCGCACAGGAACCGCACCACATTCCTGTGCAGTGTGATTGGAGCCATACATTTTGTATGGCTCTAATCGCACCGCACCCACACCAAAAAGCTGCAGGACCCATTTTTGGGTCCACACTAGAATCGGAAGATTGCATGGGCATTCACACCTATGCGATCCAATTCTGCACATCGCACCGCGTTTTGCAGACCAATATCGGGGTGTCGTTAACTTAACACACACCCGCAGCGGTTCGCATGGACGGGGTGCAATTCTGAAGCAGTGCAGAATGCGCACAGAAAATGCTGCAAATTCTGGACCACATCAGTGTGAACCCAGGCTTAAGGAAATTGAAAGGAGTGTTGCAAATTCACATGTAGGGATCCGCTGCCCTCTACTGCCAGCTACTTGTATCACGCTGTAATGTATAGTTATCTATGTCACTTCCTGACTCTAAGGGTGTTGGGAAAAGATCCTGGAAGGGGGAGGGGGAGAGAGAGAGACTCACCCACATGTTTTGTCCATTCTACTAATACCAGATCAGAAGAGACGATAATGCAAGTATTTCTATGTTTTAATAGTTTAACTGCAGCTGCCCATAGCTTTTTAACCACTTCAGGTGCAGACACTTTCACCCCCTTCCTGTCCAGGCCAATTTTCAGCTTTCAGTGCTTTCACACTTTGAATGACCATTGCGCGGTCATGCAACACTGTACCCATATGAATTTTTTAGCATTTTTTGAGACAGATAAAACTTTATTTTTGTGGTATTTATTCACCACTGGGATTTTTATTTTTTATTTTTTGCAATATAAATGAAAAAGTCCAAACGTTTTGAAAAAAAAAAGTGTTTTTCTTATAACATTTTGCAAATAAATAATCTTTCTTCATAAATCTTGGCCAAAATATATTCATCTATCTTTTTAGTAAAAAAAAATAACCCAAATTAGTTTATAACCAAAAATTATAATTTAAAAAAAAAATTGTTTACATCTTTATTTTATTTTTTTAGATTATTATTTATGGGGTTTTTTTACATACCATCACCCTAGCAGTACAGTGTCACCATAGTGAAACTGTACTACTTGTGGGGGGGTGATGATTTTTTTTTCTTTTTTTGCACTGATTGCTTTTACACTCATAAAGGCTGCATTCTTGCAGCCATTGAGAAGTACTGTGAGTGCTATGATTGGTTACAGCTTGTCACATGGAAGAAAGCTGTACTGAATAGCCTTGTACCATGTGACCTCTGTGATCATTCACAGATTTCACACGTAGTAAGCAATGATGTCGGGAAGTAATATCTTGTTTACTACTGTTCCTGTGATCACTGTTTGGCCAATCAGTGATCACATGAATCGGGACCTCACACAGAGGTCCCATACAGTGATCGGTGTTCCATTGTGTCCGGAGGACACAGCGGGCACCGAGTCGCGGTGCCGCACGCTCCCAGGAAGCGTGCACAAGCAATGAATGCAGAGGCCGTTTATAAATGGCCACCAGCTCCTGCACTGCTCCCGTCCGGCCGTTTATGTACATGGGCCGGACAGGAAGTGGTTAAGTGTATTGCTGAATCCTTGTGACAAACAAAGTATCTCTGTCCTATTACTCTCTCATCTGCACAGTGCCAGAGAACTAGACCTGCATTCCAGGCTGGTTGGGTAATGGCCGGAGGGTCTTCTCATCACCACAGATATTGTCTTCAGGTCTCAAACACAAACACAGGTGTTTCATCATCCTCAGGAACCCCTGCAATGGGACTTTGCCTCAGCATTCATCTGGAGGTACCTCTAACAAGAACTATATATACTTGGGTATATGTGTACAATTCCACTAAGACTCCCTTTGCTGACAATATCTGTTTGTACACTGGATGCATGTACTGTTATTAATCTTTTCTTTTATAAAGTTTGTATTATTAAGTGTTCTTGCATGGCAAGACCACTTACTGTTATCTCACATATATATTCTTATTATTATAGCCAAATTTACCACCCTAACTCCTCCCACAGTTTTTACACTACATAGACAGTAATATACCAAAACGTGCGGATTGTTCCCGATTGGTGTGCTATTACTTTGTGGAACGTTTCGCCGAATGGTTCACAAAATATTGCCGCTCTTGTGGTGAAATTGGTCCCATAGGAATGAATGGCGCAATGTTCAAAACTAGAGTGGGAGCTGACAAAAGCTAGAGTGTGAGCTGAAAAATCAGGACATGATTTCTAAACTGCCATCACTCCCTCATTTTCAAGCCCACCTACACAAATCTTATATCAAAACGTTCAGCTATCCCTGCTGCCACTAAAAATGTCCATGGCTATGCCACAGTCCTAATAGTTTTCACAATATGACCATTTGTTTGCAACTCACGCTGCCCATTGACATTCATTGAAACTCCACTCTAGCCACCTCAAATTTGAAGGGCAATTTCTAAACTGTGACTGTGCCTTCATTTTTATATTCAGAGACATACTATGCATCAAAATGTAGGTCTGGGTCTTGTGATTCTCACAATATAAAGCTCTTCGGTGTAGGATTTATAGTTTTTAAACTACAACCGTTTGAAGATGGCTGTCAGGGATCGCGGCGGCAAGTGACTCCGCGCATGCGCGGAGCACCGATCCATCCGATCCGACGGACTCTGAGACCTGTACGGCGGCGGCCGTGCATGCGCACTCGCGATCACGGCCGCTCGCCCGGCACCAATAGCAGGGCAGGGCACACTATTTAAACCTGCCCTGCACTAACACCCATTGCCGTATGGTCTTTTCTCCGTGTTCCTGTGTTCCTGTGATCCTAAGATTTGTTGCTTACCCTGCCTGAACCTGACCTCCGCTGACTTCTCCTGCTCTGATCCCCTGGCTAGTCTGACTTCTCTTCTGCATATTCCATACCTGATCTGAACTCCTGTTGCCGACCCCTGCAAGTGACCTGACTATTCTTCCGCCTGCTACTACGCTGATCCCACTGTTACTGACCCGGCTCGTTGACCACACTTACTACTCTGCCATCCATCCATCCCGCTCGGATCCAGTCTTCCACCTCTTCCTGCTCTCTACCTGCATATACCTCTGGCGGGTCCCGCTGCCACAGACGGGGGTACTCAGGGGTCGCGACCTGGTCCTTGTCTGCTCCAAACCCATCCCCACCATCAGGGGCTCTGGTGAACAAGCAGACTGGGGCTTAGACTCCGCTCCCTGGGGAATCCTGTTCTGTGGACTGCTAGAGGCCCCGCTAGGTGGTTCACAACAATGGCAACCACCAGTGAAGTGAGCAAGTTGGAGCAGTTTGTTTTTAACCGCTCTTCTCTGCCCTTGCTGTAGAGTGAGTTGCCATAGGAACCCAGGTGTGTGAGCAGGCAGCAGAGTGACAAAAGGTAGAGTGTGAGTTGTAGACTACTGGTGGAGGCAAGAACACTTCACGCAATTTCCCCAGAAATTGTAGCTTTTCTAGTTTTTATATTGGTGTGCATCTGCATGTTTCTGGGTAATGTCATATGCTGGTTGCAGTAGTTCTTCTGCTCCCAATCACTGTGTTTAGATTGCTGATTATATTCCCAGGAAGGGAATCCCCTCGGCTCACAGAGGCCCTGTCCTGGGTGGAGGCACTGCCATCTTTATTATCAATCCCACTCTTCCACTTAGCGAGGTTCTGGTTCTCTTATTTCCCTACAGATTTAGTGCAATATCCTGTGTGGGGAGGGCCATTTCTCATAACCCCCCCCCCCCCTCCTGCAAAAGAGAGCTATGCACATACAGGTTTACATTTTTCCCGTGAAAGCGGTTCAAGCTGTACCCTGTATTAACATCAATTTTTTTTCTTTGATAAACACTCAGAAAGGAAAAATGAAGCAGGTGCGTTAGAAAGGGAAAACAAAACTGTCTTTTATCTGAAGAGCAAAAGCACTTTGTCACAGAAATTGTAAAGTGGAACTCCCCCTCCGAGTGATACGGTGTCACCGGCTAAGGTGAACCCACATGAATTGCAGGGAGCAGTTTTTTTCTTTTGTAGTAAAGGTATCTGGAGAGGAATGCTGTACTGGCCCATGGCCAGTAAGGGCTCACTGAGCTGGATAAAGTTTCAGTTTGGATGTGCGGGAAGTTGCTTGTGTTAGTCGGGAGTAAGATTCTGGTTTGGTGAGTTTAAGGGCAGGGAGTATACCAGTTAGAGACAGGCTTTTCACTGCGAGTGAGCAGAGGGGAACTGATAAGACAGCCCCAGCCAACCCCTTGTGCTTCTCACCACGAATATTACTTCATCCTCTCACTTTATTTAACTCAATCGAAGGGGGCATTTCTTTTCAATCTCTGGAAGGGTTTGCATACCTTTAATGTTTTGTGTCTAGTCAGGATTTTTTTTTTCATTAAGAAATATCCTTCTGAGCCACTATTTAAAATATTGGAATGTGCAGCTTTTGGCCAGTGAGGATTTGAGATTAGTGAGGACCTGCTAATTGCGAGTTTCTCGGCTGTGCATTTTTCCAGGGCTCAGGAAGGGGAAAAACTGACAGAGGGTGAAGCCTGGAGTGAAGTCTGAAGGGCTTGGCTGCTATCAGGAGGTGTATGTTGTTCTCTCTCTCTCCTGAGACAATATAGGAGATGCAGTAGCTTTACAGTCACACTGAGACATCTCTGAGCTCCAGATCGCTTTTCGCAGAGCAGATCGGTGAAACCGAGCAAACGACCTAAGATCAGGTAAGTTTGATATTTTATGGAATATATTTTAAGATAGGTATGATGGCTTTGCTTGTCGTTTATTGGTCAGTTAAAATAATACTGAAAGTTAAACATTAATATTGTTCGGTATTGTTTTACAGCTGTTAAAGAGTAACATGAAAATCCTACACTTGTTGCTTGATTAGAACTTTTGCTAGACAAGGACACTCTTCATACCTCCCACACTACGCACCATGCAGAATTATACGCCAGACTATGACCTTGCTTGCCATATGCTTTGAGTTCTCCAGCAGCAACATAAACAATTTCTGAATTAGTTCCTTTGAGGTTTATTTAAAATGTATGTAAACTGTAAAAATTAAGCTGGCCATACATGGATCTTTTTTTTTCTCAAACAGCTGGCCGATCAAAAAAACAAATGAACAGATTCCTCCATCCACACAGGTGGATGGAGGAATGTCCCCCCGCTGTGCTACTGGATTCTGACAGTGGGGACCCCTTTGCTGTCGGAATACACTGATGGGCACTGCAGCTGATTGGCTGCAGGTGCTGATCGAATGAAAATTTACCAGCAGTCCCATTCAAGAACAGTTGATCATTAAATCAACTCCACTCAAACTGAAGCAGCCACACATGGATCAAAATTCAGCTGGTCCCTGATACACTTGTCACATTTCAATCCATCTATGACTATTATTATTATTATACAGGATTTATATAGCGCCAACATTTTGCTCAGCGCTTTACAATATAACGGGAGACAATACAGCAACTGTACAGTTCAATACAAGAGGGTTAGGAGGGCCCTATATATAGCTGTCCATCTAGCCAGAATCTTGTGAGCTAATCATTTCCTGTACTCTCTACCTTTGGACTGTTATCAGCATTGTTTCCTTCTTTCTCCATGGACTACAAAACACCTCCCAGAAAAGAGGGAGATGTTATGTAGTACTAGTACAGTGTTATGTAGTCCTAACACACTCCCTGTCCTAGGGTGACAGCACTGCTCAGGACGATTGTCACCCTAGAACAGGAAGTGAGTTAATGGCAGAAATACCAGGTTAAAATAAAGGGAAAGAAGCATGAAATTTTGTTCTTGGGTTTAGATAGACTTTTTAAAAGCTTAGCAGTGTGCAGTGGTGGTGCGCAAAGTGTGACAACCCGTGGCCATCAGTAGGACTTTAGTTCTCTGTAGTCAGGCCAGCAAAGAGTTTTTTATTCAGTGGGCTATTATAGATGATTGAACATATGTTTGGCATATAAGTGGATGGTATTTTTTCTATCGTTAGAGAACAAGTTGGATTAATTATTGTTTATGTTACAAACATTAGTGCTATGTGTTCATAGTATTGTGGGTAGGGATTAGCAAACTCTCTGAAAGGTTCTCCTCTGCAGTCCACAGGTTGCTATGTCCTCAGTGTAACACCAATCTGTCATGATCCAGACTCCAGACTGTGCATTTTCCATAACAATCGGTGGGGGACATGACAAAAAGTTTTAAAATCTGCCTCAATTGACGGCGCTATATAAGTACCTGTAATAAATCCCTTCTCACAAGAATACAGATCAGGAGGGCTCAATCCTAGTTGGTATGAACTAGTTTGACTTTACTTGTCACCTGATAATTTACTATTCCTTTTATAAACATGAATGTTATATTTGTTTAGGTGTCACTTAGAAACTTGACAGTCTAACTAAAAATCTGCGTCCCTGAAAACTACCTAATTTTTAATAGCAATAAGCAGTAATATGATAACACCTGTCATTCTATAGACCTAGAATGATACTCTTACCACCTTTAATTATAGAATATTTGATTTTTTTTTTTCATTTCACCTTGAACTCTTCTTACATATTCCCGTCACAGTCCACCAGCACCAATGTACAAGACTGCATTACATTTCAAATTTATTTAAATCCAAGAATAAAAATGTCATATGTAATATGTGTATGTAAGTATGTCAGTTAGGGAGTTTAGATTGTACACCCCTTGAGGGTTAGGGACTGATGTGAGTGTTACTTAGTTACATAGTTAGTCTGGCTGAAAAAAGACAAAAGTCCATCCAGTTCAACCATTAAAAAAAAAAAAGTTATAATCTTATACCCACAGCTGATCCAGAGGAAGGCAAAAAAACCCAGCAAAGCATGATCCAATTTGCTCCTGCAGGGGAAAAAATTCCTTCCTGATCCCCCGAGAGGCAATCAGATGTTCCCTGGATCAACTTTACCTATAAATGTTAGTATCCAGTTATATTCTGTGTATCTAAGAAAGAATCCAGGACTTTTTTAAAGCAATCCACTGAGCTGGCCAGAACCAACTCTTGAGGGAGTCTATTCCACATTTTCAATGTGAAGAAACCTTTCTGTGTTTGGAGATTAAATCTCTTTTCCTCCAGACGTAAAGAGTGCCCCCTTGTCCTCTGTGATGACCTCAGGGTGAAGAGCTCTACACCGAGTTCACTATATGAACCACTGATGTATTTATACATGTTGATCATATACCCCCTAATCTCCTCTTCTCGAGAGAGAATAAATTCAGTTCCTCTAATCTTTCCTCAGAGCTGAGCTCCTCCATGCCTCTTATTAGTTTGGTGTACAATATATAGGTAAAGCGCTGTGTAACTTGATGGAGCTATATGAGTACCGTAATAATAATAATAATAATAATAATATGTTGCAGCTTACTAGTCCTAATATGTGGTGGCTGTCTTCGTTTCCTATAACAGTTGTATATTCCCTTATTTTCACATAGTGAGGCTGCCAAGAACTAGGATGACAAAACTCAATCACAATGCTGTATCTATGGAGTGGCAACGTTGTCACCCTAGGACAGGAAATATGTGAGGACTACATGCCACCTTCTCCTCTCCATAACATAGGGGGAAGTGTTTTGTAGTCAGAGAGAGCTGGAAAAAATGTAATCAATGAGAGTACAATGCAGACAGGAATAAAAAATTAGAGGCTTTCAGGATTTGTGTTTTGCACTTTTGGAACAAATATTACAACACACTTTCTGTGGTATATTTACCAAAACAAAAGGAAGCAAATAGGAGAAGTTGATTGTTAGGGTTTACGTACCCTTTAATGTCTCAGCACACAGTAGTACTCTGCGGTACTCTTGTTCTAATTGTGTCTTAGTCACACTAGAATGAAGATCAGCTTTTTTGTTGGTCTACCTTGATGTTGCAGCCCGTTTGATCATTCTGCCCCCCGAGGAAAGCCTGATGTGGGTATGAGGGCTGGTGGAATGGTAACCACTAATGTGCGTACCTGTATACCTCTACCATATATTACCAGGTGATCTTTAAAAACATTTGGTGCGTGAGCCATGCAACTAAAAATATTCCATAATGGATTTTGGATTAGCATGATTAATGATGCCAATTCACTACCTTTGTGATTCCTACATAGGACAATCATTGTGATCAATGGCAGCATGGCATAATTAAAGTGCAATCACCATAGGAGTTACATTGGAACTAAACTCTCTCAGCCAACATTAAAGTGGAGTTCCACTCACCCTGTCAAAAAATAAAAGTCAGCAGCTACAAAAACTGTAGCTGCTGACTTTTAAAAAACAGCCACTTACCTGTCCCTCAGTCCCGCGGTGTGTCCCCTGCAGCCCGTTTTACCAGCAGTCCTGTGTTCCAGGTGCCGGCATCTTCAGTGTGGGCACCCGGCTGTGACAGCTTGCAGCTTCCCAGCCGGGTACCCACTGCGCATGCTCAAGTAGCTCTGCACTTCATGAATGGTCCTGTAGTCCTCTGGGACCTGTCACGTGTCCCAAAAGACTACAGGGAGGAGGGGTAGGAGGACAACTTCTGCTTCCGGTCACCTAGGCAATCGGACCGAAGTGGGAACGGGTACCTGTCCAATTCAGGTACCTGCTCGCCCCCCAAAGGTGCCAATCTTTAATAGGAGAGGGGGAGCAGTCCTTAAAGCAGAACATTCCCTTTTGGGTGGAGCTCCGCTTTAACTAATTTTGATCCCTATGCTGTTAGCATTAGTAAATACATAGGAAACTATATTTTTTTTATTTGTTTTAAACTTTGTTTGTTGCATTTCCTGGTTTCTGGCTTAGGCCAAAATGATGTCATACATCCCAGGAGTCTTCATGGGAATTTTTTTCTTTTTTCCAAATGCAGCCACACCCTCCTGCCTGCATGCCTCGCCTAAGGGCAGATGTATTCCAGAAAGTAAATGCTACATGAATCACCTGCCCATACTCAAGATGGCTGTATCTAGTAATGCTAGGGGGCAGTTTTCAAAGTGATTTTTGAACAATATAAAGCATGGAGACATAGATGGATGGGTGGGTTTGCTATAAAAATTAAAAATGAATTAAATAATGTTTTCAGTTTGTGGTGCATAGATGCAGTTTAGTTCCTCTTTAAAGGATGTGATTCATTTCAGCAATCCACACTCAATCACAGTTTTTTAGCAGCATGGCTCACACAGCTGAATATCATCCATGTAGTAAGGCTTTACAGAGTTGTATTATAG
Source organism: Staurois parvus (assembly GCF_062004578.1). NCBI lineage: Eukaryota > Metazoa > Chordata > Amphibia > Anura > Ranidae > Staurois > Staurois parvus. The sequence goes on from NW_028318530.1 coordinate 2,224,613, forward strand.
AAATCTTTAGCTACTGTGCTTACATTATTCTGCTTTTAAGAAATGTATACCTGATGTGTATATTAAGATATTTATTTCAGTAAATAGCCCTTGGCGTCTGTTCATTGCATTTTATAGTCTAATTTACCTGAATGGCCTGTAATCACCAATCAATAGCGGGTGAATTGTGACCACATGGATCACTGTACTGGAAATTTCCCATGTATTTTAGGCCTTACACAAAATCTATAGGAGTCTTTGTCTGTAGGTGACTAGGGAGAATATAAATAAGAAAATGCATAAATTCAGCAGGTTTGTTGAGATATTTATTTTAACCGGTTACTAGTCATTTTGTTTAACCCCTTCACGCCTAAGGGTAAAACAAATCTAAATGCCTAAGCACAATTTTGCAATGTTGACATGTGTTAGTAAAACCGTACATATCATCACAACTACATCCAGGTGAATTATACCTTGTTTTTTTTCAGGACAAATTGGCTTTCATTTGGTGGTAAATGGTATTGGATATCTCCTGGGTTTTTTTTATTATCAAAGGAAAACTGGCCCAAAATAGTAAAGAAAAAATTATTTTTTTTAATTTAGCTGCATGTTTCTTGTTACTACCATAACCTACCACCAAAAAACAACCCAAAATACATTTTCCAGCTCTTGACGAGCGCAGCAATACCATGTATGTGTATGTTATTTGTTGTTTGTACCCGTAGAACAGCCCAGAAACAATAGTGCACATTTTGGGGTTTTTTTTACCTAAAACACACTGACACTGACACTAACTGAAACTGATACCAATTTTTTTTTTTAAATCCTGACCTTTGACCTTGAACTTTGACCCTGGCCTTGACCCAAACACTTACCCTGGCACTGAATTAGATCAAACCTTGATCTAGGTATTTTTTCTTTTATTCTTTAATATTTATTTATCTTTTTTTTTTTTTTTACAAACATTTTTTTTCTCTATGCCAGGAGTTAGAGAGATACAATGTATCTCTCTTCTCCATTGATTGATTGATCACTGTGATAGCCAATCAGAGGCTATCACAGCGATCATGTAACCCAGAATCGGGAGTCCGATCGTTAGAACTGGACCCGGGGCTCTCAGTGACACTGTGGTCTTTGTGCTGGGAGCGCGCTATGCGGCACACTCCCAGCAGAAAGACAGGTACACAAATATGCGGCCCCACGGAAAAAAGCCAACTTCTGTGAGGCCACATATCTGTGTGACGTCGGCACATAGGGGTTAAAGTGTTGCTAAACCCACGGCAGTAAAATCAGTCTGTATATGCAGTATGCAGTAAAGCATGCTTGATATACTCACTCATCCTTTGCATTGTGTAAATATGCTGTTTGATCCTGTCTTCTCTGATCCTCCCCTTCTCCCAGTGCCCCCCCCTTATCTCCTGATAAGACATATAGTGAGGAGACACTCTGCACTTGCTCAGTTTGGTGTGTATTGCTAGAGAGGTTGTTTTTTTTTCTTGGGAGAGTGCATGTGATCAGCACAGGGCCAATCAGCACTGTCCAGACAGAGGGTCAGGGGTTCTGTATCCTCCTAGAGCAGAAAGAAAACTCCTCCTACAAGCTTTAACCAGTGCTCTGCTGAACACTGATAGAAGTCACAAGACTGCTCTAACTGCTGATGAGAGAAGGTATTTATCAGTTTATATTTACTAAAATAATTGCATTTTCATGTTTTGTGTACTGTGGGAGACCATATATAGAGAATGCAGGGTCCTGGGTTTAGTAACACTGTAACATAGAATATAAATGCAGAATATACAAACTGATTTTCCACTCCAACTACTGCCATTTAATGTGAACCTGACCTGACCTGGCCTGGCCTGGCCTAAAACATTTCTATGATAACAACAGTGAAGTACAGACATTTTTCAGAACTTCAGAGGGCAGGAGAGGTTTTGGTTTTTGATAGCTGAATGACAGTGGTGTCCAGCAGGAATGAGGTCAGGTTTTGTCCGAAATTTGGGTTCAGACTGAATCCGGAAGGAAACTGTCGCTCCTGCCCCCTGCCGCCAATCCACTGTGGCTAAGACATTCCCACCCAACAGCTGCAGGTACACAAAGGGGCAGGGATGCTCGGAATATCAATGGCCTAATTTGACCACATAGCCATATCAGTTCAATGTCATATTCATTGACATGTAAAAATCTTTTAATGGGCTACTAATTTTTATCTTGATATTTTTTAAACCAAAGAACACTTTGTGTTAAATCCAAGAAGGTTCTCTTTCAGTATGTATTAAGTGTAAGAAATCACAGCAGATAACCTATTGACTCCAATAAAACAATTTACCCATATGTTGGAAACTCTTTGCTTACCTAATTTTTATATGAATACCAATGTAAGTCTGTGCCTATGGAAAGGTCATTACCATGCAGTGAACAGTGTACATTGCGTGAAAGGCTCCTTTTTCAGTGTAGCCATCAAACTTTATACACGGTAGCCATAAGCTACCCATATGTAACATGTTCAATGTGGATGATTCCAATGATCACATACCATTTGTGTGTGTACATATCTTAGAATAGGACACTCCCATTATATATTTATTGCTAATGTCTGATTGTCCATTTAAAGGCTCATACTTAGGGAGGTTGTTTGTTCACTCCTTATTATTGGTTTAAATGACAAAGTGAAATTCTAGCCCCAGCATATTTGTCATTTCGATAGAGTTGGGAGTTTGTGAAGAGCTAACATTTGTAAAGTTTTTCTTCCTTTCTGTGTCCTAGTTTTGAAAATTGTATTTACTTCTTAAACTGGTGACAAGTAGTCACCAGGACAGAAAATAAGGAGCATCTCCATTGGGAACACAGACTGATATAACATTTTAATAGAGCATGGAAGGGTTAGAACCTTTATCAAGTTTGTATTGCTTTTACTTCTTTTTCCAATAGGGACACAAGACAGCATTAAATTTACAGAAATGATTCTAAACTTTCCCCACTATGCTCCCCTTCTATAAAAACGTTTTGGCTGGAGAAATATGTTAAAATTACTAATCATCACTATCCAGGATATGGATATATTGTGCCAAAAATAAGGTGTGTAAAATATCTGATTGGCAGTTGATATCTTTACTCTTGTATTTCTCATCAGTAAATGAGGTTCATCAGTTGTTGGGGGTCATCTTTTGTGCTCTTGTTTAATAATGCATAGTTCTTCAGTTTCCTCCTCTCTGGTAAGTGAAATTTCTTAGTTCTCCAGGAACAATTGTCTGTATCAGCTGTCTAGTATCCCGTTTGTATTCTTTGAAGTGAATGCTAGGCTTGTATCAGACTCCATTCTTTCTTTGAAGGGAAAACGGTGTGGGTTTTCCTTCACTGGGGTAGTGCATTGTTGTGATATGGCTGTAGATTGCAATGGCATCTACCAAATACTAGCTTTTCTACCCTGCTGCTCTGGAAACTAACATTCTGTATACATCATCATACTTTTTGGGTTCCTGTTCATAGAAGCTTTATGTCATAAAATTTTTTATCAGTTATTCATAACTGAAGGCAGACTGATCAATGTTGCATGTAGCATCAGCTCAACTTCTCCATTTCAAGTTTCAAGGACATGGTAGAGCAATAAAACATATGTCAAGGCAAAATTTAAATATATAAAAACATTTCTTATTCATTTATTACAGGACACAGGTTAGTATTCTGAAATACCGGGTTATATTGTCTCCTTCAAGAGACTTGAACACTAGCATAGCTGTAAGGACAGCCCAGTATAAGCCCTTACATCTCCACCCTCAGTTCTTTGCTAGTGTTTTTAGGTGAAAAAACATCTTATCTTTGCTCTGAGAGAAGCAAACCTTCTCACCTTATATCAACACATTTTTCTTCTAGAAAGTTTCTTCAGTTGCTGCAGAGTCACTGGGGCAACATTTTGCAACTTTGGATTGGTTACTAGACGGCTTTGCCTGGGGGACTATACTTGGACCAGGAAGAAGATGAAGGACAAGCCTTGACTGTCTCCCTCCGGGCACTGGATCCTGCATTTGGCGCTCACCTAAGCATATTGTGTAGCGCCTTAAGTTAGATGATAAGCGTTTAAGAGATCCAAGGCCAAAGTACTCCAGTCATGTGGAATGCAGTCCTTGAAAACTCCATAGGGGTGTGCCTGTTCATGTTCATCTTTTAGCTTCATCTCCCTTTCTTCAGTCAGAGTCCCTTACTGTCATTTCTAATGGTCCCTGTAGAGGACAGACTGCTTCTCTGTCACTAGGTGGATTTGTCCATTCAACAGTCACAATTATGACTCTAGGAGCAAGGTTCCTGGTCAAAGTACACTCCACCAAATCAGCTAGTGTTTTATGAGCTTTTCAGGATAAGCCTATCTATATGTTGCTCAGATTTGCTAGGCTGCCACCTAGACTTATGTTCCTGTGTTTGAAAGACAGACACTTGGTCTTCTGTTTACTTGTTCCTTAAGTTTTATCAGGTGGATGTTCAAGCCTCCACTGGTTCCAGCTTTGGTTGTAAGGTTCTATAGACTGTATTGAGCCTCCCTTGTAAACCCTTGTGGGCTTCTTTGCTTTAGCCCATCCATCAGTTAAGCCGAGCATAGACAATGTGAGTTTATTTCCTGCAACCACGAGTTGAAAGAAAGAAAATCAATCAATTCCCCCATCAACACAGTTAGTATTGATGGGGGAATCCCTCCTGCTGAACTATTGTGCTCATCGCTGCCGGGAGAACACAGTGATTATTGCTAGCTGCTATAACCATTGGCAATAATCACATGAAAAATCCGACAGGCTGGTTGTACCCAAGTAGTACTCCGTTCAGAGTGCAGACACCCTATTGCCAGCCATAGACAATGTGATTCTCTTTCCTTCAACTACATTTCTTGATTCCCTCATCAACACAGTCAGTGCTGATGGAGGGAATCCCTCCCGCTAAGCTATTGTGTCCTCCCTGCAGGGGCGGAGCCATCCTTGCTGGGAGAACACCATGATTAATGCTAGAAATTATAGCACCTGGCAATAATCACATAAGAAATCTGACAGGCTGGTTGTACCCAAGTTGTATAACAATCGAATTGGGTATAATCAGCCTGCCCATAGATGTTTGAACCATGTGTAGCCGACTTTAGACTACTTTTGGACATCCTTGTGTTTCAGAATACTGTCCTGTAATGTATGGCTAAAAAAGTTATATTTTTGTCTTGCCTGTAAAATATTTTTCTAATTAGAGTACATTGCAGGAGACAGGTGTCTTCCCTCTGTTTATATGATCCACTCTTATTGCTTGCTGCTAAACCGAGGCTTGCTGGTAGGAGGAGGGGTTATACAGGGCTGTCCTTACAGCCTTGCTTTTCCAGTGTATAATTCTCCCTGAAGGTGGCAGTATAACACAGTATTTTAGAATACTACCCTGTGTCCCTTCAAGAAAAGGACTTTACAATACTTGCACATTTCTCCATGATTATCCCTTTAAACATGCTGCAAGTATAGAAACATAGATAAATAACCATTGATGTGCCAGAAACTGCCGTAAAGTTTCAGCCAAAATCAACATGTATTTTTACACTTACTGAACAGATATATCAAATCACTTTCAATTATGTATTTAGAAGACAAAAATGGTGCTAATAGGGACTCATTGTTGGGGTTTACATAGGCATTAAATTGGAGATGAATGTTAACTTGGACACATAAACCTTCTGTCAGATATTTTTATGAAGTTCAGTGTCTAAAAGAGGAACCATCTCTTTGTATCATATTATATTTCAGATTTTCCTTTTATTTTCCTGGTCTGGAAAAATGACAAATGGAGTTTGTCTGGTAGGTATGGCCAACACAATGTTGTTGCAGTTCTGCTTTCCAACAATGATAAATGCACTTATTTCCTTATTTAATTTTTTCCTCATTAACAACAAAAAAACTGGAGAAAGACATATTTTTCATTTAGCCTACAATACATTTTTCAAAAGTGATGCCTATCAATTCATGAGGAGTAATATCCTCATGAGGCACTCATTCAGCTGTGTTGTGGGATATCTTAACTACTCACAAACCTCTCTCTCAGTTTAGAGTGGAAAGAGCACACAAGGGGGGTTATTTACTAAAACTGGAGAGTGCAAAATCTGGTGCAACTTTGCATAGAAACAAGTCAACTTCCAGGTTTTATTGCCAAAGCTTAATTGAAAAAGCTGAAGTTAGAAGCTGAATGGATACCATGCAAAGCTGCACCAGATTCAAAGCACTTCAGTTTTAGTAAATCTATCCCAAGTTGCCTACGAAACCGCCTATCACTGGAGCACCCTTTTCCAATGTGCTTTCTAACAGAGATGGAGATATGGTCCTTGCTGAGGCCTGAAAGCTCAAAGAATGGAAGTCCTGCAATATAGGAGTTCCGTTCATTCATGGTTATTTGTAGGAAGTACTTGAGTGAGATCCACAGATGGCTGAGACACAAAAAGATTCAATTTAGCATACAGATTTACCGCAGCAGATCCAGGATAGAGGAACCAGTAAATTGTTTGACACCCCCCTCCAAAGTGAGTGACCGGTTCATTACTGGTAAGTGTCAAAGTTCTGAACTACTTTACACTGCAAGTGTCCAATATTACCCATGGCTCCACACTTAAGATCTCTGCTTTGTATTTTCCTCCACATTTTCGGTCCACATAGACTTCAGTAGAAACTCCTAATAAAAATTTATATAACACACATTTTATTCACGTGGGGGGGGGGGGTTGCCTTTCCTAGTAACTAGCTAGTGATAGGCTGAAGCAAAAATACTCAAGTCTGCAAAATATGTACAAATGTGCATAAAAAATGCTCTCAAGATGTTCAAAGCAGCTCAGGTGTGAATCTACCCTAAAGGAGTACATATTATTTTCTTTTTGTTCCACATTGTAATAACACATCAATAAGCCTACATACTTTATGAAAATTACCTAACATTACAACTTTAGTGAAGCATTGTAAGAATGTTTTTATTTGGTTCTAAAACCCCTGCTTTCCTGCTCCTGTGAGTTGAAGACATTGGATGTTACAGTCATGGGAATGTGTGCTCAACCAGAATTTGGGTGCTCATAGTACATATGTTTATATTTCAAATGTAGGCACCTGTCTACTCTTTTAACTTTTTCTGTGTCACAGAATGTTATCACATTTATGAAATGTCCGAAACAGAAGTCTAGAGAGCTTGCTATCTTAATGAATTAGGGTCCTAAAATGAAGTTCCAGCACTATGAGTATAGAGTTACATAATTACACATAGTTACATAGTTAGTCTGGCTGAAAAAAGACAAAATTCCATCCAGTTCAACCATAGAAAAGAAAAAAAAGGTTATAATCCTATACCCACGGTTGATCCAGAGGAAGGCAAAAAAAACCCAGCAAAGCACGATCCAATTTGCTCCTGCAGGGAAAAAAATTCCTTCCTGATCCCCCGAGAGGCAATCGGATATTCCCTGGATCAACTTTAACTATAAATGTTAGTATCCAGTTATATTCTCGGTATCTAAGAAACAGCCCAGGCCTATATCTGTTATAATGTATGTTTGGGTTTCCTTCATTTATTCCATTGCTCAAGGGCTAACTTACTTTAAAGGCACAGAGGTCAAATGCCTTTTTTAATAAGAGCTGCATCTTTGTGCCTTATCTATTACACAGAGCAGAGGAGGAAATGAAGATCATTGAACCCTGTAGTATCATACACATGAGCAGCAGAGCAGGGGTGGGAAGCTCAACAAGTCAGGCTCTTAAGACCTTGACCACTTAAACATTCTAAATTCTAATAGTTATTATGCAGTGTCTCCAGAACGTTACATTTACAGTATATGACACTTCCATAGAACAGCGTACATGATGTAGTCTGCATTTACATAAAGCGTGATCATCAGTCATAGGCAGTCAACAGTGGCAGTACAGGCATAGGAATAACATTATATAGTCTGTTTTTTCATATTAAAAAGTAAACTTTTTTTTGCAAAGTTTAAGCTGTTGCTGTATAGTGTGGTATGTCAGGAATGTCTTTGTGCAGATATTTAAAATTACTGATCAGTCCACTTTAAAAAAAAACGTACCAATAAATATGGTTATTTTATTTGAATTAGACTTGATTTTAGCTTCTGGTAATTGCCTGCACAACAGGATTTAGAATGGGTGAGAGCGGTCCAGTATTATAAGCCAATCCAGAATATTTTGCTATAGTGAACTTAAAGTGGTTCTAATGCCAAATTATTTTTTAAGTGGGTGTAAACCGCTTACTTGACTTATGAACAAAGCATATCATTCTATAGTGTTTACTTGTCTCAATCCAGAGTACAAAGTGTAATTTCTGTCTGCTGCCTCCTTCCTCCGCTATTAGCATGAGTCACTTCTGATGAGTTTTCTGGACACCAAGAAAAAAAAGGTGACAGGGGAGGGCACAGTCTGTGATTGACAGGCTCAGCTCTATTCCTGTGTGCTGTGTGAAGGGGGGTGTCCCTACTCTTCAATCAGCTTTCAGAGCTGTCCTCACTGATACAACTTCAGCTCCCCTCCCCTTGATTTTCAGAGCTGAGGGACACTATGTAAGTTGTGCACTTTGAGTGGATGTTAGGAAAAAATAGATAAACAGGTACAACTTATGTAGGATAATTTGTTTCATCTCTGTGTATCACCTGAGGCCAGTAACTTCACTGGGTATATGTGAGGGTTTACAACCACTTTATTGCAGTCCCTGCATTAAGGTAAAAAAAATGTTTTACAGCTTTCTGTCCTCCCCCATCTCCCTATATTGATGGGGTCTTTAAAAAGTGTCTGCGCTTTTGTATATACAGAATAATAGAGTTAAAAAAAAAGTGCAGAATCATTTTATCCGAGTTCCCAGTCGGTTCAGTTCTGTGCTCTTTTCTCCCCTCTCTTCCTTTTAAAACAGGGGCCATAAGCTCCTGCTGCTGTCAGTCAAATGCTGTGAGGCGATATTTTTCGTAACTGTAGTAATCCCTTCATTTTCCATATGGGACTAGCATAAAAAAAGAAAAGAAATAATCATTCGTCCAATATTTTCATCCTGTGTCTGACTTTGAAGAGTAAGGAAACTATCACACAAACTTTCCTTACTCTTTTTGCCACTACCTCCCCCCTATGTAGGTCTAGCCCAGGGGTGGGCAAACTTTTTGACTTGAGGGCTGCAATGGGTTCATATATTGGACCCGGGGGCCGGACCAAGAGTAGATGAATGATGTGTATGTGTCATCCATAGTAAGTATAGTAATATTCCCCCATAGTAAACATAGTAATTAATCCCCCATATAGTAATTCATCCCCCATAGTAATTCATCCCCCATAGTAATTCATCCCCCATATAGTAATTCGTCCCCCACATAGTAATTCGTCCCCCATATAGCAATTCGTCCCCCATATAGTAATTCATCCCCCATAGTAATTCATCCCCCCATATAGTAATTCATCCACCCATATAGTAATTCATCCCCCACATAGTAATTCATCCCCCACATAGTAATTCATCCCCCATATAGTAATTCATCCCCCATAGTAATTCATCCCCCATAGTAATTCATCCCCCATAGTAATTCATCCCCCATATAGTAATTCATCCCCCATAGTAATTCATCCCCCATAGTAATTCATCCCCCATATAGTAATTCATACCCCATATAGTAATTCATCCCCCATAGTAATTCATCCCCCATAGTAATTAATCCCCCATATAGTAATTCATCCCCCATAGTAATTAATCCCCCATATAGTAATTCATCCCCCATATAGTAATTAATCCCCCATATAGTAATTCATCCCCCATAGTAATTCATCCCCCATATAGTAATTCATCCCCCCTATAGTAATTCATTCCCCATATTAATTCATCCCCCATATTAAGTCCCCAAGTCCGCCCTGTGTCAATTCACTTACCTTTGCTCCGCGCGTTCCTCTTGTTCCCGCGCCGTTCGGTGTAGCATGAAAATCTGTCTCCTTTGAGGATCTGTCCCCCTCGACGTATCTGCACATGTGCCAGTTTCAGGCATTAGCAGCCGATCGGCGATCTCCGGCACATGCGCAGATACGTCGAGGGGGGACAGATCCTCATAGGAAACAGGGTGGACTGTGAGAGGAGCCTTGCGGGAGCCTAGCGGGAGCCTAGCTCCGCGGGCCGGATTAAAAAGTCCGCCGGGCCGTAGTTTGCCCATTGCTGGTCTAGCCCCACTCCCTCCCAAAATCCCTATATTTACCTAGATCTCACTCAAGGCCCGCAGCATTGTTTAAATCCTTCTTGATCCAAAGTCCACACCTGTGCAGTTCAGCCTCAAAGGCTTCTATAGGCATTGTAGCCGATCCAATTACCAGCCTCCAGAAGGAAAGATTAAGTGTTCTTACCCTTTACATAGGAACTGTCTATGTTTCCATCTAGAAATCTGTTAAATTAAAATGTTCAATCTCCAAGACATTTGAATCTGTTGACTAGGATACAGCACTGTTCTTAATTAAGACAACATGATAAATGAGACCTACTATGGCAACCCAATCACAAGAGCTGGTAAGAGCCAGCTAAAGCTAATGGTTCCATTGAGAAACAGGTAAATATTGGACACCTGCTTGGACGGTGTACATTCAGTAATAGCCATAATTCAGTTCAGGTCATATTGCTGAGAAAAGGTTGCAGCTGAGAAAGTACATAAGATAAAATGTATGTCCCATCATATATAAAAGTGTCAAATCATGTAAAGTAAATATTGAGTTCGCTGTTACTTTTGTATTATTCCTCAACTTCCATGCTGTACATATTTTATCTGATACGTTTCTTTTCCATGCTGTACATATTTTATCTGATACGTACTGATGTTTCTTTTCCCATGCTGTACATATAATCTATCTGGTATATACCACTATTTCTTTTCCTAGATTGTCTTATTAGGGGCACTGGACTTTTTAGTATTTCCTGCACTAAATAGGGAAATCCATGGAAGGCTATTGCTGGTATCATGCAGAGCCTGGTATTGGAGAAATAAAGCAAACAACTGTTGTATGGAAACTTGACAGATAACGTCTTGTGGAGTTTGTCCAACTGAAACTGTTTGTGCAGCAGCTTAGGGCCACAGGTTTTACTTACTAGCTTTATTACTAAACAAAGTTATCAAAATGTGAAAAAAAAATATTTCAAATATGATTGCATATGCTCAGCTAAACTGTAATGAGTAAAAAATATATATACAGGAAATATATTGAAAATAACTATTGAACATTTTGGTAACTTTTCTCTAGTAATTATAGTAGGAATAAACCTAGTGCCTAATGCTTCTTTGAAATATATAATTTATAGACAAACTCATACATTTTTATATTGTATTTACAGTATGTATCCAAACAATCTTGTTTCCTTGTTTCTATCACTGTCTCTCATGGTGTGCGGCTGCTTTAGCATAAAAAAAGATAATATTTTTTGGTGTTTTTGTAATTTCAACCAGAATATATTTGTATTTTGAGTGTGATTCACATGTGGTGTTTTGTTTCTGTCTGGAAATCTGGCTGGGAAATCTTCATGCACACCTACACAGGACCGGGACAGGTTTGTCTAGTGCCCAGGGCAAGGAAGCGGAACTATATCCCCTCCCCCACTGTTAATGCATGTCATAAATTGGGGTTACTGCCCTATGTCTATTCTCTGCCTCCTTGCTGTTCTGTGTCCTGGTAGGCTGCCACTCCTGCCCACCCCTGCACCTACACCTTAAACTGGCCATAGATGGATCGAATTTGGCTAGCTCAGCAAGGACTGGTTCTAGTTCAAGAAGAGTCGATCTGATTGACTCCTGTTGAACAGGACTGTTGGTTTATTTTTATTCGATCAGTGCTTGCAGCCAATCAGCTGCATTGCTGATCAGTGTATTCTGACAGCAGAGGAGTCCCATTGACAAAATACATTAGTGC